>NW_004524662.1:4866363-4869647 GCF_000260255.1 Octodon degus | reverse complement strand
CAGATTCCCTACCCAGCAGCTAAGGCTGGGGGCTCTGCGCACCCAGTCAACTCCCCCGGCCTACTCCTCCTGAAGGCTGGCTGATCTACTCCAACTGATGGAGCTGAGGGACCAAGTTTCCTGGGCCCCTCTCCTTAATTCACATATCAAATTAAAATCTATGAGCTGGGCCGGGGCTATAGCTCAGTGGCATAAGTGCCTGCTTGGCAAGCACAAGGTCCCAAGTTCGATCTCTGGTACTACCCCCCCAAAAAAAAAATCTATAAGCAGCTGGGAGTAGTGGGGCACCCCTGTAACCCAAGCACTCAGGAGGCTAAAACAGGAGGATCACCCCAAGTCTGAGGCCAGCCTGCACTACATAGTGAGAACCTGTCTCAGTAAACAACAAAAACAAAACCTCTGGGCAGCTCAGGAGTGAGAGTCACTGATTTTGCCTCATTACCTGGGCACCCTCTTCCCTGCCCGCCTCCGAGGGTGCTGCACTCTCCTGCTCTTCCTGAGTCCCCAGCAGCCCCAAGGCTGCTGCTGCTGAGGCCTACAGACTCCCCAGGGCTAAGACCTGCCCTGTTCAGTGAGAGTCCCCGTGGGAAAAGTCTGCCTTCTGTGGCTTCCCCTTCACCTCTCTGCAGGTGGCTTTCCCTTACCTGAGAAGAAATTCAGGTTCTCATTTCCAGCCACATCACCTGGCTTCTGTCACATATTGAACTGAGTACTCCCTAAACTGAATGCCTTTATTGTATCTGCCCTCAGTGTTACTGAGTATGTTGTTAACATTTATTATTCTATCTATATATTTATCTATCATATCTACTTATCTATTGAGACAAGGTCTCACTATGCAGTTCAGGCTCGCTTTGAACTCATTAAGTAGGCTAGGCTGAGGCTGGCCTCAAACTCATAGTGATTCCCCTGCCTCAGCCTCTCGAGTGCTGGGATTATAGCATGTGCCACCTCACCCAACTATTTAAATACTATTTAAAGCTAAGACCTGAAAAAGAGTGGAATTATATTCAGTACAAGCTAACTATTTCTTTTTAGAGCACATGTCGCAAAAATGATGATGACCAACCTGACATGGTGATGCATTCCTGCAGTCTCACTACTCAGAGGCTAAGGCAGGAGGATCCCTGTGAATCTGAGGCCAGCCAGGGTTACATAGTGAGTTCAAGGCCAACCTGAATTATAGAGCAAGACCCTATTTCTTTGTTGTTTGTTTGTTTTCTTTGTTTTGAGACAAGGTCTCACTACGCAGTGCAGACTGGTCTCAAACTCACAATAATCTCACCTTGACCAAGTACTGGGATTACATGTCTCTGTCTCTCTCTATGTGCCTCCGTCTCTCTCTGTGTCTCTGTCTCTCTCTGTGTGTCTCTGTCTCAGTCTCTCTCTGTCTCTGTCTCTCTCTCTCTCTCTCTGTGTCTCTTTGTCTCTGTCTCTCCTCTCTCTCCCTCTCCCCTCTTTCTCTTTCCCTTCTCCTCCCCCTCCTCCTCCATCTTGTTTTTTTAAATTTTATTTATGTGTGTGTGTGTGTGTGTGTGTGTGTGTGTGTGTGTGGCCAGCTCAGCCCACCAAGGGGCGGGGCTGGCTGGCATGTGGTGCTGGGGGATTGAACCGCGGTCCCTGTGCTTTGCTAAGCTTGTTCTAAGTAGGTGCTATAGACCACTGAGCCATCTCACCAGCCCCGTCCATCCTGTTTTGGGACAGGGTTTCTTTATGCAGTTCAGGCTGACTTTAAACTCATTTTGCAGCCCGGGCTGGCCTCATACTTCCAACGATCCTCCTGTCTCAGCCTCCCGAGTGCTGGATTACAGGCATGTAATCACAGCCACCATGCCCAGCATGACTTTAATTTTTAAAAAGTTTTATTAGTATATATTTGCCGTAGATAACTGACTTTATTTATTTATTTATTTATTTATTTATTGTACTTGAAAAGTTCAAACTGCAAGCTGGGGCAAAGCCTGAACGGGTGGAGAGGATCACTCCTCTGAGTGAGGGCAGTGCGCACGTGCGGGTGCATGGGTGGATGCGTCCACAGGGTATCGTTTTAAGTTTATATTTAGAAACTTTGGAGCTGTAATCATTGAAGAAAGCAGCTGAGGTAATTGCCCATTTAAAACCCCCATTAACAGACGGGGGCCCTCTCGCACACGGCTTCCTGAGGGCAGGGGCTGCAGCAACCCCTTTCTGACTCTGCACTCCTTGGCCAGGGCTTTTGAGGACACAGCGACTGCTCACGGCCCACATCTCTCTCCGAGGTGGCTGCTCACACAGGCTGGGTCCACCTGTCCGGTTCCGTCTGTCAGGCTGCGTCGTCCTGGGAGGTGGGAGGTGACACATGTCCTGTGGGGTGGCTGGCGGTGTCCTAGGCTTTCACACGCATCTTCCTTAGTCCATTAGCACAACCTCCTGGTGAGGGAGGAGTTAGCATCCCCATCTATGGATGAGCAAAGGAAGCTCACATTTGGTGAAGGTTCTGCTTGGTCGCACAGCTCATCGATGCTATGCGGTCCTACCTCCAGGGAAGAAAACCCAGCTTCGGGGAGCCATGCTGCCCTGGCTTTACACATGCAAATCCTGTGGCCCTCATAGAGCAGTCAGTCTCTGTGTGTCCCTGTGGGCAGGCATGGGGTTCTCTGAAACTTTTGGGATCCCAGAGCTTCCTCACCTGGTACTAAGCATCCAATACTGCAGGAAGCAAGGTCTAGGAATATTTACTTAGCTTCCTTCTGCTGACCTTTCAGCCCTAGACCCCATATTACATTTATTTACTTATTTAATGTATTTAGTACAGGGTCTACAGGGTCTCACTACAAAGATGGAACTCGTAGTGATCCTCCTGTTTTTCAGCCTCCCAAGTGCTGGGATTACAGGCTCATGCCACCATGCCCAGTCTCAGTTGCTGCCTCAGAGTGCCCTGGGAGGGGCCAGCACAGCACTCGAGAGATCAAATCCAGTCCCTGCATCTGCTTAAGCAGGCACTTTAATCCACTGAGCTATCTGGCCAGCACATCCCCCCATATTACACTTTTAAGTGTCAAGGTTTAGATTTAAAATGTCCCCCAAAACCTTTTTTTTTCCCCATTTTCCTGCAAATATCTCAAATTTATTCTTCTTTATAGCTGAGTAGGGTTTTTTTGTTTTTTGTTTTTTGTTTTTTTTTAAACAGGCGCAGACTGGCTTCGAACTCATAGTGATTCTTCTACTTCAGCCTCCTGAGCACTGTATTACAGGCATCCACCATGCCTGGATATCTGTTTTAATTAATTAATTAATTAATATTA
>NW_004524662.1:4854498-4865153 GCF_000260255.1 Octodon degus | reverse complement strand
TGCTGGGGGATTGAACCGAGGTCCATGTGCTTTGTTAAGCTTGTTCTAAATAGGTGCTTTAGACCACTGAGCCATCTCACCAGCCCCATTGTTTTGTAAATAGGATCTTACCATATAGTTCAGGCTCACCTTGAATTCACTATGTAGCCCAGGGCAGCTCAGACTCATGCTATTCCTCCTGATTTAGCCTCCTTAGTGTTGGGATTACAGGTGTGTGCTACCACATTCAGCCGCACTTTTTTTTTTTTTTTAGCTCTGACCAGAATCTCTCAAACTTGCAATAGTTCTCTTGCTTCATCCTCCAAAGTGCTGAGATTATAGGCATATGTGACCAAGCCTGGCATCTCTTCCCCTATTTGTTTCTTTTAGGATGGGAATGTTTCCCCAATGCCATTGTACACAGGAAGTACTTAGCTTTGTTTTCATTTTCACTGGCTTCACAGCTAAAGGTTTGCCCTGAGTCTCAGAGAAGACTACACGTTCCTGGACTTTTTAACAATGCTGAAATTGTTGCTTTAGCAACTTAAAAAATATAATAATATCAAAGGTTTAATTATAGAAATAGACCTTTGTTTTCCTCCAGTAAACCTATATCAGGATAAGCCAGGACTTGGAGATATATGTAATATTTTAACATCTCTAATTTCAAATAATAATGACTATTTGGAAGTTACTGCTGCATTCTTTTTTATATTTTTTGCGGAACCAGGGATTGAACTCAGGCCTTTGCATTTGCCAGGGAAGTGCTTATTCTACTGAGCCATCTCCCTGGCCCCTGCATTCTTTTTAAAAATTATTTTATTTATTTATTTATTTGTCTGTTTATTTATCTGGTACAGGGTCTCACCATGCAGCTCAGACACATAGCGATTCTCCTGTTTTCAGCTTAACCAGCACTGGGATTACAGTCGTGTGCCACCACACCTAGTCTCAATGGCTGGCTCAGCACGCCCTGGGGCAGGGCCAGGTGGCACGTGGTGCCAGGGATCAAACTCCGGTCCCTGCGCTTGCCTAAGCAGGCACTTATTCTGCTGAGCTATCTTTCTGGCTCTTTGAATTTTTTTTTTTCCTTCAGAATGGGGGATTGAACTCAGGCCCTCCAGGGAAGCACGCTTATTCCACTGAGCCATCTCCCTGGCCCTCTTTAAATTCTTAACTGGGCCTTTCATATAATGGCCAAAACTGGAAAACATTTTTAAGAATCCTAAAGTTGGCTAATACTTACTGTTTATATACTCTACTTATATAGAACAAAAGTGAAAGAATTCACAAATATCACGACCTAAACATGTTTAAAACTAAACATACATGACTTCAACTTGCAAAGTAATTCTCTCTCTCTCTCTCTCTCTCTCTCTCTCTCTCTTTCTCTCTCTCAACAACAGGGATTGAACTCAGACCCTTGCACTTGCCAGGGAAGCTCTTATTCCACTAAGCCATCTCCCCAGCCCCTTTTTTTGTACTGGGAATCAAACTCATGACATTGTACTTGCCAGGCAGGTGCTGTGCTGCTGGGCTATGTTCATGGCCCAATAATTTCTTTATTATTAAGCAAAGCTCAGATGCAGCCCCATATCCTCTGGGTTTCTTTTCCTGGAGAAGTCACAGGATAACTGTATTTTAAGGGCTTCTCGTGTTGAAGTTGAGAGGTGGAACAGAATAAAGTCACCATTTTCATTCTAAACCCTGGAGGTGATGTGTAGAAAAGATGTCTGCATTTCAAGACAGGGAATGAGGGAGATTAAAAGAAAAATCATTACGCCGGAAGACAATGCAGAAATATGGGAGATAATCTGTTCTTCTTTTGATACTGGCAATTGAACTCACAACCTAGAACCTGCCAAGCAGACGCTGTACCACTGAGCTATCTCCCCAGCCCACATGAGATCACCTTTTTTCTTGCCAGGCAAGGGCTTATTCTAGTGAGCCATCTCCCCGGCCCCCCTTTTTTCTTTAATTTTATTTTTTAAAGTTTTTATTTATTAGTTTATTTGGCAGAACTGGGGATTGAACTCAGGCCCTTGCACTTGCCAGGGAAGCACTTATTCTACTGAGTCATCTCTCTGGCTCCTATGTTCGTTTGTTTATTTATTTTTCTGTATTTAGCACAGGGTCTACAGGGTCTCACTATGCAGATCAGACTCATAGTGATTCCCCTGTTTTCAGCCTCCCAAGCGCTGGGATTACAGGCATGCACCACCATGCCCAGTCTCAATCGCTGGCTCAGTGAACCCCTGGAGGTGGGGCGGGGCCAGCATGGCAGGCTGGGGATCTAACCCCAGTCACTGCACTCTGCCTAAGCAGGCCTTTTAGTCCTCTGAGCTATCTGGCCAGCCTTTAATTTTATTTTTACTACTACTACTACTACTACTACTACTACTACTACTACTATTTTGTCTTTTTGAGACAGGATCTTGCTATGCAGTTCAGGCTGTCCTTGAGCTCACTTTGTAGCCCAGGCTGGTCTCTAACTCCAATCCTCCTGCCTCAGCCTCCCTAAAGCTGGGATTATGAGTATGTTACCATGTCTGGCTCAAGATAGTCTTGAATAAGCAAATTCATAGAAATAAAAGTAGAATATAGGTAATCTGGGGCCTGTGAAACAAGGGTTTAGCCTCCAAGATAGTTTCCTGGGCACTGCTCCCTCCAGTTTTCCTGGCTTTTATAGTCCTCTCCCCAAGTGACATGAAGTTGGACATGCAGACTGTAATCCCAGCACTCAGGAGGCTGAGGCAGGAGGATCGTTGGGAGTTTGAGACCAATCTGCACTACAAAGTGAGCTCAAACCCAGCCTAAACTACATAGTAAGACCCTGTCTCAAAAGGACAAACAAAAACAAAAACAGCCCTTGCTTCAATACCACACATACTACAAAACAAAACCAGACAAAACAAAAGTAGGAAAGAAAGGAAGAAAGAAATCAATCTCAATAAGATTAACAATCTGGTAGAGGATGTGTTCAAACTACACACAAGGTGGAAGTCCTCCAGCTGCCACTGGGGATCATCCTCACTGAGCACAACTGAAGCCCAGCCCGCCGCCTTCACTGAACTTGAGTTTCCCCTGTCTCTGGAGGGCGGTTACATGCCCAGGACTCAATGCTATATCTGCACATGCTAAGAATCCAGTACCAAAGGAGTAACCAAAACTGTCCCTTTCCCTTCGGTTCTTATTCACATCGCCGCATTTTATATTTGAATTCTCATTTTAGCCAGGGACAGAGCTGACTTCTGCTGCATGGGCTGGAGCAGTGCGTTCGGTAAGACAGGAAAAGGGATATTTAAAAATCAGTCCAAATAGAGAAAGAAGAAAGTGAAGAGATTTATCTATAACCAGAGTTCCTTCCTGTTAATATATATTTTCTGTCTGGTTCAGTTTCCATTCTCATGGGGACCCATATCACAGTCCCCATATTGTTGAGTCTTTGTCAGTGTACACCCTTGAAGAGGGAAGGGAGGACAAGACAAGAGACAAATCTATTACCACCTCTGGAAAATAACTCCGGTACAGGTCTTACTGAGGAGAGGTCAGTGATTCTTAGGAAACAGAGGGCAAGGGCCGGCCAAGCATAAGGACATGCCTGGCAAGTGCAAGGTCCTGAGTTCAATCCTTGTGTATCAAAAAAGAAAAGAAAGTTGCAAGAACTGAGCCATATGTGGGGATGCACAGCTGTAATCTCAGCACTTGGGAGGCTGGGACAGGAGCATCATGGTGAGTTCGGACCCAGCCTTGGCTACAACGAAAGCCAGACCAGTGTGAACTACAGAGAGAGACCCTGCTCCCCCAATAGTAACAGAGAGAGAAATAATACTGTGAACCCTTTTCTCACCTCTCCCAGGCCCCATAAAGTATATTGGCTGCTTCTCTCTGACCTGATAAGCTGCTGCCATACATAGTTGAGAATAAGCATTTAGAAACTTTGATGGCCATATGACACGGACAAGGGTACGAAGGTAGCACCACGTGCCAGCTGGTGATCATGCGTTGGTGCTACCCTGCCCAAGAACGGGAAATTAGCACTGGCTTACACCACACTGCCTGCTCACCCACCCGACTTTTCTCCCTCCTTTCTCCCTTCGTTCCTTTCACCATACTGGGGATTGAACTCAGGGCCTTCAAATTGAATTACTTCCCCCATGCCTATGATTTTGAGTCAGTATCACTACATTGCCCAGGTTGGGCAATGCTGGGGTTAAGGGTGCTGGGATTAAAGGTGGGCGATTGCTGGATCACTCCACTGATCGGACTATGCCCAGCAGAATGGATGAGATAAAAAGGCACAAAGAGGCTGTCTCCCTCTCTGCTCTTCTTTCTTGTTGCTGTTGGCTGCCTCTGCCACCATGAACAGTAGCTCCCTGCCAAGTGTCATGCTGCTTGGGAGCCAGCCAATTATGAACTGAAACCTCTACAGAATGAGCTAAATAAACCTTTCCCCCTTTAACTTTGAGTGTTAGGTGTTTTGTTTCAGTAATGAAAAAAGTAACTTAAGACACTGGGATCACAGGCCCGTGGCACTTTGCCCAGTTTACTTACATTTTTGTGCTGCTGCGGACAGAACTCAAGGCTTCACAAATGCTTGGTAAATGCTCTACTGCTGAGCCACATACCCCACACTACACTTCACTATCCACGGAGCTGAAGCTGTTTCAGTTTAGTACCAACTTACTGACTCCTGGAAGTGCTACAGACAAAGCTACTGAAAACCTCAGGGCCAAATAAATGAACTGTTTTCTGCCTTCATCCCATGTGACATCTCAGCACTTGCCACTCTTTTCTTGTTGCTTCATAGAAAATGGGTTCTCCTCCAATCTCTGGGACAACTCCCCATCTTTTTCTGGGCATCATTTCCTCTGCCCACACTTGGCCCGTTTTTCTTCCCATTATGCACTCATAGATTTCTGGGTGTCTAAGTGATGCCCCGCCTTCAATTATATGCCGCTGACTTCCAAATCTCTCCTTGCAGGGATATAAACTTGAGGGCACACAAATGCGCTTAGAACACTTACAAAAGAAAATGGTTTATGTGATCCCAGAACTCAGGGAGGTGAGGCAGAACTGCTGTGAGTTTGAGGCTAGCCTGAACCACATAATGAAACTATGTCTCAAAAAAACAAACACATAAGCAACAACAAAAAGCCAGGGAGACAGCTCAGGGCCTAAGTCCCTGCCTGGCAAGCACAAGGTCCTCAATTCAATCTCCTATACCAAAAATAATTATCTATCTATCTATCTATCTATCTATCTATCTATCTATCTATCTATCTACTTATCTATCTATATCTTTTTCACTTCAATTTTCATGATGATAATTATCCCAAGTTTTTTGGACATGGTCTCACCGTATACCCTAGGCTGGATTCAAACTTGCAGCAACCCTCCTGCCTCTCTCCAGAGTGCTAGAATTTGAAGTGTATCACCAACCAGTTTTAAAATATTATTCTGGCTGGACCGGAGACACATACTTACAGATATTCAGAAAAGCTGAGATAGGAAAATTGAAAACTTGAGTGCAAGCTGGGAAACTCAGGGAGACCTGGGCCCCAAATTAAACTTTCACAGGTCTCACTACACAGATCAGAACTCGTGGTGATCCTTCTACTTTCAGCTTCCCCAGCACTGGGATTACAGGTGTGTTCCCGGACTGTTGCTGGCTCAATTGGCCCTGGGGGTAGGGAGCAGGGCCAGCAAGGCATGTGGTAGAGGGGATCGAACCCTGGTCCCTGTGCTTGCCAAAGCAGATGCTTAGTCCACTGAGCTAACCTGCTGGCCTTTTTTTTTTTTTTTTTGAGACAAAAGTCTTGCTGTGTAGCTGAGGCTTGGAACAATCCTTCTGCCTCAGCCTCCCAAGTGCTGGGATTATACGTGTGTGCCACCACACCCAGCTCCAAAATTAAATTTAAAAAGGCCTGTGGTTCTGGGACTGCAGCCTAGTGGTAGAGGTTGCCTAGTGTACACAAGGCCCTGGGTTTATTCCCTGCACCACAAAAATATTACTCTGAGTTCACAGGCATTATCAGACTGCCAAAGGGATTTTTTGCAAAGGTTATGAAAGCTTGTAGAAATTCAGAACTCCATAATAATTATGTATGTGGAACAGAAAGCTCCCAAAGTAAGGTTTCTACTTTGGTCCTGTGTCTTCTCAAAAATGATTTAATGGACTTGGTGATTTAAAGGCCCTTTTTGTTCTTGATAGTAAAGAGATATTTTCATTGAAGAAAGCCTGTTGGAAATCTGTTTCAAATAATAATTCTGTACTTGAAGGGAAAGGCTTTTTTTTTTTTACATTTGTTTTTTCTGAAGTGCTGTTTAAAACTCACTTCCAAGAAATTTGTTCTCTCTGTTGGATCTTTCTTTTTTCTTGTATTCCCTTCATGCTTATCCAGTTGCTTATCACTGAATACATATTAGTTCACAGGGCTATTTTGTCTCTCCAACTGGATTAGAAGTGCCCTTGAGAAGTTTATTTCTCAGGATGGCCAGAATAGTGTTCTACAAATAGACATTCAATAAATGCTTCCTGATGAGTGGAAAGCCTTTCACAAAAGCAAATTTATTTACCATAAAAGCAAGATTAAAAACCAACATGGTTAAATCATTGTAGTACAAGGAAGTAAGAAAAGAATGTTTGATTCTGGATACTATCTGTGGAAGAAACTATGACATTATATTTATAAATAGCTTTTATTTATTAAGAAGAGTTTAAAATTAATACAAAGTGATATTTTAGATGCCCTCAAAATTCTGTTTTTATCACCTGCAGAGTGGACGAGGCTTTCTCTACTGAGCAAATTATGTGATAAAGAAAGCTGTTTTTCAATCCCTGGTTCCGCAAAAAAAAAGAAAGAAAGCTGTTTTAATGCTTAAAATTTTTACTTTGACCAATTTTATATGTTTATATCTATAATCTGGGCAACTATACTTAAGATAGCAATGCACAATGTAACAACCTCTGTTGAATACCTTTTTATTTTTTTTAAAATTGTGTATTATTTCTAATGTCTTATCTAAAATTATTTTTCCATTCTCTTTAAAATAAACAAAAGAAAACTGCTAAATTAAGGTCTTTCTAAAATCTTTAATTCAGCCAGCTGTGGTGGTGCACACCTGTCATCCCTGCACTCAGGAGGCTGAGGCAAGTACATCACTGGGAGTTTGAGGCCAGCCTGGGCTACAGAGTGAGTTCAAGGCAGCCTGAATGACATGTGCGATTCTGTCTCAAGGAAAAAAATAAAACAAAAACCAAGCAGCCAAATAAAAAATCTTTTTTTTTCCTGAAATTTAGCCATGGCTTATTTGTGGACATATAAGTTTTATAATGAAAGCTCAAGCACTGAATAACAGAAACACAACTAAGTGTTAAAGCTGTAGAGTAGCCCACTTCAAAGATGCCACAACTGTGGTAGCTTTGAATTTTTAAATGTTATAGAAAAACTGCTGAAATTTAATTATAAATTCAAAGCCCAGACATACGACTTTCTTTTTGAGACAGAGTCTCGCTATGCAGTTCAGGCTACCTTTGAACCATGCAGCCTGAGCTGACCTTGAATTTGAGGAGGTTCTCCTGCCCCGGCCCCAAGTGCTGAGCTTATAAGCACGCATCACCATGCCTGGCTCCCAGACCTACGACTTTGAATCCAATGATTTCTCTCATGCTATCAAAATGTTACTTTCATCAGTTTAATATTTTTCCTTTATACATTTGTGATTTTTTCCAGTCCAATTTTTTTTGAGTCAAGCTGATGCTTAAATTATCTTAAATGCCAACAGTATGAAAATAGTTCAATTTTCCAAGTAATGACTAGAGCCTTGTACCATTTAAATTATGAAATGAATGAAATTTTTAACTTCTCCTATCCACTACTCAAAATATGCACCCCAAAGGCACTCTCCAGTCCTTGAGTTAGGCCTTCAACTTCTGACTTCCTCCTCCTCTTCATCAGTGATAGAATGGCTCTTTAGAAAGAGCCTGCTACCCTTCTGCTCAAAGTAGAGGAACTCTTCAGCATGCACAAGTTTCACATCTGGCCATGTAGCATGGTATCCACACAGCTAGATGATCTGGCTCCCGCGGTCTCACACTTGGCTTTGCTCTTGACTCAGCAGCTGTGACAAACCACTGACAAGGCTGACCCAGCTTCCTTTCTTCAGAAGAACCCTTTCCTGGTGGGCCCATCATACTTCACAACCTGGCTCAAACACTACTTCTTCAATAGGCCCATCTTACACAGGGTCAGTCATTCCTTCTTTGTGGCCCAGTAGAGATACATGATTGGATTTATCACATTGCTGAGTATTCCTGTTTCTATGCTTGAATTTTCTGTATTGCAGTAAACTTTTTGAGACAAAAAAAGGTGCTCTGTATATGTCAAATTGAACTGAGTTTGATCTAACAATCCAAGTAATTGGAAATCAGAGAGCGAATATTTCCGGAGTGATTCATAGTGGCCAGAGTGATCAGGTTTCTCCACTAAACATAAATCTTATGTTGCTTTAATCATGGGGATTACCAGACCCTTTTGGAATAGCACACAAAATGTAGACTCTTAAATTAGGATAAATGAAAACTAAGGAGGCACAGTCAATGTTTGGCTTGTATAATTTGAGCCAAACTTGGTATCACTTTTTCATCATATATACAGTGCTTCTGATTTAGAATAAAACACATTTATTATGTTCTATCTTAAATTTTTTAGCAGTGACAAAGTAGATCAAAGGACAGTTTAATTACATTGCACACCAGAAACTATCACCTATTAAGCTTTCTCATACAAATAACATGAGGAAAATAGAAATCCTAAAATAGCAGAAACTACTTACTTAGTAAAATAATTCTCTTGGGGAAACAGTAAAAATTATGCAAGGGGAAGGGGGTTTGTTATCAACTCCCAATTTAACAAAAGTATGTGGCATAAGAAATGCAGGAAAAGTTTTTGCCTTTACTATTTATAACAGATGCTGGATGTGGTGGCCCATGTCTGTAATCCCAGCTATCAGGAAACTGAGGTAGGAGGACTGCTGCACGTCTGAGGCCATCCTGGGCTACAAAGTATGTTCAAGCCTATCCTGGACTGCACAGGCAAACCCTGTCTCACAAAGCTAAAAAATTACGGCAGGTGGCACTCAGTAATACAGCCAATGCAGCCAGCATTTAGGTAGGAAGAGCTCTTGATACAAACCTACTTCTCTGACTGGAACTCATGAAATTCTTCCTGTCACGAAAATAGTAAATAATCTGTACAAATATTTAATGTAAAGTCTTCCCTCTTATCAAGCTACACAAAAATCAGTGTTAATGACAGAAATCTCCCAATTAGTCATAATAGTTTAATGCAGGCAATTTGTAGCATTTAAAATTACTTCACACACTGATGGATGTAGCTCAAGGGCCAAGCTCTTGCCTAGTATTCATGAGGTCATAGGTTCAACCTCCAGCACTGCAAAGCAATAATTAAAAAAATTAAGTGCCATGGGCTGAGGAGATAGCTTGGAAGTCTAAGTACCTGTCTGGCAAGCGCAAGGTCCTGAGTTCAATCTCCTGTATTGCAAAAAATAAAATATACAAAAGAAGACTTGCTCATAATTTAACTTTCTAATTTATTCTTTTCTATATTTTGCAGCTTCAAACTAACCATATGTTATTTTTTAAATAAATACAACTTAAAAACAATCAAGTGTGGTGACATATACCTATAATCCTAGCATTCAGAAGGCTGAGGTAGGAGGATTACTACAAGTCTGATGGGAGCCCAGGTTATCTCAAATGAGTTCAAAAAGAAGCCTGAATTGCGTAGTGAGATTATCTCAACCTAAAACATAAAGAAATACAATTAGTTTTCTTTCTTTCTTTTTCTTCCTCTGAGACAGGGTCTTGCAATTCAGTTTAGGCTGGGCTTGAGCTCACTTTGTAGCCCAGACTGGCCTTGAACTCCCAAAGGTCGTCCTGCCTCAGCTTCCCAAGTGCTGGAATTATAGTGTTGGGACTGTAGGCATGTGCCACCATGCCCAGCCTTAGTATGCTTTTAGTATAAAAAAAAAAAAAAGGCCCCATCAATTCATAGGAACACATTTTAGAGGTTTTGGGCCATTTGCCCAGGAATTCTGTAATTCACTCAGTAGCTATCAACTTCCCAACGGAAATATTTGAAATTCCACTAAGAGTATATTAAATAAAATATGCCACAATGGTATACACACCATTAGCTTTTTTTGTCATTTCTGTGCAAAAATGACTTTCTTTTTGTCTTTTGAGACAGGGTCTCACTATGAGGTTCAGGCTGGCCTTGAGCTCACTTTGTAGCCCAGGCTAGTCTTGAACTTGCAATGATTCTCTTGCCTCAACCTCCCAAGTGCTGGGATTATAGATGTGCACCATCAGGCCCAATTTTTTTAAAAAAATTCATTTCTATGAAAATGTTTCAATTTTTTGCTTTTCCAAATAAATTATTAAGTTGCTATATATGCATAATCAGCTTAAGTATCAGGAGTCAAGAGTTAAATAAATGAAAAGTATGCCATGAAACATATAATAATAGCAAAATGGAGAATCAGAGTTTCTGGTATGACAGAGGCCTAAAAGTTAGATGTATAACCATACACTTCATGAGACCAAGTCACTATATACATAATAAATGAGACTGTCTTTAATACAGTTCATT
>NW_004524662.1:4847489-4853933 GCF_000260255.1 Octodon degus | reverse complement strand
ATTCTACTGAGCATTTACTATGTATCAATTATTATTTGAAGTTTTTTTTTTCCTTAATGTATTTGGCTCAGCATCTCACTATGCAACTCCTAGCGATTCTCATTTTCAAACTCCCCACTGCTGGGATTACAGGCATGTGCACCCGAGGGTGGGGCTGGCATAGCATGTGGTGCCAGGGATTGAACCCCAGTCCCTATGCTTGCCTAAGCAGGTACTGAGCCCACTGAGCTATCTCACTGGCCCTTCAAGTGTTTTTACTTAGTCACATAACTCAAATTCAACATGATGTTGTGGTACAATTACATGTCCTTTTTTGTTTGGAGGCAGGACCTTGCTTTGTATTTCAGGCTGGCTTTGAACTTGCAGCACTCCTCTTGCCTCAGTCTCCCAACTGCTGGGACCACAGGCTTGTGACACCAGGCCTGCCTATCCCCTAGCTCAAAAAATCAAAGCTCTTAGGTTAGTTTGCCTGCGATCATTCAATTAGTGTTGAAGTCCTCTATGTGATAACCCACACTGCTGCTAGAGTACTGGCATTCTATATTCATAGGATTAATAGAATCAGAGTACTATCTCTACTTCTAAATTACACTGAGAAAGAGACCAAAAGAACACAACACTGCTAGGTCTGCTAGGGACACCAATAATTTTAACCTTTGGAAGGTTAAGGTAGGAGGATCATTGTGAGTTTAATGCCAACCAGAACTATATAGTGAAACCTTAAGAAATAAAAACAAAAAAAGACCATGGCACTAAAAAGATCAAAAGTTATGATCAAATCAAAGTTATACTTGAGTTTACTGCACATTTTTCAAGTCAAAAAAAGAAAACAACAGATGCTATGTATCATCTAATTAGTCCTCAAATCAAAGTAGAGTAATTACAAAGTGGAAGTGGAATAATTTTTAAAAAATCTTATTTGGTTGTTTTATCTTTTTATAGGGGCTAGGGAGATGGCTCAGTGGAATAAACGCTTCCCTGGTAAGTGCAAGGGCCTGAGTTCAATCCCCAGTTCTGAAAAAAAAAAAAAATCTTTTTATATCAAGGGTAAATGTTTGAACAAATTTTTACATTTATGTAACTTTTTTCTGTTTCTAAATAAACCATTTGTTTTTCCTACCAGCAGTGGTAGACAGATATTTCCCTATCATGCACTTAACACACTGAAGCTCAGAATGAATAATTTGCCCAGTTACACTAAGAGGAAGTTGGAGTGATAACTTTTAACTTTGCATGGAAAAAACCCATCTATGGTTCTAAGGCAAAGGAAAAGGCAGACCTGTTTATTCCCTCCAACGAGACAGAATACCTAGACTCAGGTGTTCAAGAAGCAACAGCTAATGAGACTCATCTGCACACCTCTGGTGGCCTTACTCTTCATAGAAAAATATTCATGTTGTTTTGCATCTCCAATTATTATTATTAAAATTGCAAGCAAAAAATGGGACCTAAAGAGGGCTGAACAAGATTTTTTTTTTTTAGTACTGGGAATTGAACCCATGATCTAGCATTGGCTAGGCAGGTGCTGCACCACTGAGCTATATCCCAGGCCCCAGATTTTTTAAGAGGCAAACCTAATGAGTGTTGCAAGTCCCTCAATGGTTTACCACTACTGAGACTTCTTAAAAAAATTTTTTAAGAATTTTTTCCCAACATCTATTAGCTAAGATCCCATAAATTAGCTGTATCAAAGACCTACATCAGCGAAATTCAAATCTACTAAGATGGTTTTCATCTAATGTATTAAAATGACACATTAACCACAGAATGCTGGCTATACTATTTTACATAATCATGGAAAGTGACAGCTGACAGCCAGTTTGGGACAAATGACAACTGTTCACATTTGTCTGAAAATGCTAAAATTGCTTCAACATTTAGTTTTCAAAGAAAACTAGTATGAATAAATGAGAAAGTACATCAACTAAAATTCCAAAATTGAAACTACAGATAATGGTGCTTTTGATCTGCAGTATTAGTTTCTCAATTTTTAGTGTCCCAAAGTATAAGTAAACACATATCAACAGCTTTCAGTATTTTCATATATTTTATTTTTAAACACTTGTAATTTTGCAAGCTAGCAGTAAAATATTGTCCCCAATATTTTACTAATTAGCACCACATAAGTTTTTAAAGCTAACTGAAACAGTTTCACTGTGATTATAAAATAAGATCATTTTAAATGCCAAACTAGTCTCCACATGTGATCCATCATTAATTATGTCATTTTGGCTCTATGCACAAAGGTAAAGTCAAAAGATGAGCTACATTAATGTTTTTGTCAGTCTAACAAATTGAAGTTATCAAAGTTTGAAGGAGTATCTACACTCTATTATATAAAGACACTGAAGGACATTGGATCAGCTATAGAAATAAGATATTACATAACTGATTTGTTTTTTAGAAGTCTATTATTAGAACAATGAAATAACGAAAAACTCCATGGTATGTGTATCAGTTACATATACGGTTTACAATACATTAATATTCTCATGCTTTGCTTATTAGTTTGGCCTTACCAAAAAGCCACTGAAATGTCCAGGACAACTCATAGGGACAGCTGAAAGCCTGAAATAAAATTACCCAGGATAAAAAGGACCCCAAGCCATTCATACAATTATAAATGCAAGCTTAGACATTTAACCTGTTATTAGTCTCACCTGAAAATAATCTTTCAAAATATGGGGAAAACATACTCCTCTTTCACATATTCAATCCAATTTTTTTTAAAAGGGTTATTTTTATTTCCTGTTTAATGATAAAAGTTCTTTAGAACCATGGGGTTAAATTCTGAGCTATGACTGCTTACTAGCATGCCTGTTTTGCATACCAGTAGAATCAAATCCAGTTTTGCCATTTGTGGAGAACTATGACAAGATACAAAAGCATGTGTTTGCCATAAATAGCTCTGGCTAACAGCAAACTGCTCACACTGAGTAGATCAAATTCTCTATAAGGAGTGTAATATGGGCTAAGGCCAAATCCTACTACTGTTTAAGACTGCTCTACTGATTCCTTTTACCAGTTCAATTTGAAAAATATATATTCCTAAACACCCATTAAACTTTTGAAGAACATTTTATAACTTATTTTCACTATGACCAAATAAACATGAAAAACTTTTCTACTATTCAAAAGTGTAAATGTAAATAGAAAAAAAAACCCATCTTTATTCAGAAAACAAATTATATATTCAAGAGTACTTATGTCAAAGTACAAAAAAACCCCTCTGACCTCCATATTAGAATAAACATGCTTATAAAAGTACTGCTCTTTAAGGATGGTATTTTACTCAGTGGTTCTAGGTTATTTTTAAAACTAAAGAAATCAAAAAATTCAGAAAATATCATGCATGAATGTCATACAAAAATTTTCAAATGACCAATGCAGACACTAATAACTGTTTACCTAAAAGTTGTTCCACATAACATTTCGCAAAATTTCCAAGGAAAACAAGGCAACATCCTGTAATATGCCACACTTTTTATTGCAACGTGGCCATTTTTGTGAGGGTAGGGAGTTTGATCTTAAAACAATGTTCCATTTAAGGCTTTTTTTATACAGAAATTGCCATCATGACTGATATTCAAACTATCTTTAGTGTTGCAAGACTCATGTGGTAAACATAAAACTACACTTATTCAGTAGTGTACACTCAACAAAAAACACAAAGGCATTAATACTCTAACATCTATTTAAGATATGCAGGTAACAGGAATGAACACTGAGGTACTAGGATAAACTGACAACAGTTAATGAAACTCAATTGGCATTCTTTTCAGAGGATTACACTCAGTACAAAAAAAGTGCTTTTAATGCATAGTGTTATATTTGTGCTGCCATGTCACAAAAATAGGCTTGCCAAGGCAGGTGAGGTGTATGAATGCTGAGTGCCTCACAGAACTGCAATCAAGTGCAACTATAAATAATACTGAAAAAAAGTTTGCCATCTGACCAGTGGCTAATACTTTCAAGGCATTCAATTAGCTTATCCTCTACAGTATTCTAAGCTATTCACATTGATAATCACATTCATTGTAGTGCTTGCAGCAAGCGAGGCATGTAACCAGTAGTTTTGGCTAAAGATGGGAAGGCATTCCTCGGGCTATACATAAAAGTAACCATGTTAAACAGTCTAATGGCAATCACTGACAAGCTGCTTAAATGAATGGTATCTCCTTCATCCATTATGTTGAAAGAGTCCAGTGGAAAGGGAAAAAAACAAACAAACAAACTCTAATACTATTCCAATGGACTGAGCTGGAACAATGAAAGCCCCTTAAGATCCAGATGGCACTTGACTGTCATTTTTATAAGGGTTTCCCTTCCAGTGAAACTACTACATTGCCTCCCAGTTTCTCTCCAAGTGTTGAACGGTCCTTAATATCATCCAAGCCATTTACTTGCCACTCATGTTTAATTCCTGTAAATTTCTTTTTAATGGCATCTTTAGAGCTAGCATAAATCATCTTGCTTTTTAATGGTGCACTTTCAGGAGCCTTTCATATCATTAAAAACTTTGATGACTTCATCATTCACTGTAACTCCAGATGCCATAGTGCCCGCGCTGTGACTGCGGCGGTGGCTCGGGCTCGGGCTCGGGCTCGGTGGCACTCTTCAATTTTTTTTTTTTGGCAGAACTGGGAATTGAACTCAGGCCCTTGCACTTGACATGGAAGTGCTTATTCCACTGTGCCATCTACCCGGCTCCACCACCTTCAATTTTAAAAGGTGTTGTCTTCTCTCTAGTTCTGGAGACCTTGTTTATAGCCAGCAAAATTGGCCTTGTACCACAGTCTGCCAGACATATTTGCCTTTTAGAAGTCCTGTTCCTGTCAGGCCTTCCCAGACTCTAAGATAACAGAAAAAAAAGCTCAGCACTGATTTGTAAGGGATGAGGCGGCCCAGCACACGAGGCTGGTGTGTGTTGCCCAGTCTCAGTTTTCTTTTCTGTGATGAGGGACTGATGATGTCTCCACTCTCATGACCTGGGTCCCACGTGCCCCCTCTGCACTTCCTTCTTTCCTTGCCCCTAAGTCTGCCTACCTCTCCTCCCCCTGCTACCACTGGCCTGTGCTCAGTTCCGCAGAGACCCAGCCCTGGAGTATTTACCTTCTCATGCTGAAAGTTTCTGTGCAGGACAATCTTCTTCAGAGTTGCGGCTAGCTGAGCAGTCCGGTTATAATCCTGGTCTTGTGTCTTCATGGTTCCTAGCAGGGTGAGGAACAGAAACAGGAGACCCAGGCCCATGGCTTCAGAGCAGGGCTGAGCCGGCAGGGGCTGCAGGAGGGAAGCGAAGGCTGAGATCCAACCGAAGAGGAGTCAATTATAGGGCAGGTGAGTGTTTCCACCCTTGAGAAACACGTCACAACATGTGTGCTCTTTCCCCTCTGTCTACAATTGTGCAAGCTGGAGAGAAGGGAAGAGGGCAGGGGACATGGGGGACATTCCCAGGACACCAAGGTCCTTCAGGCATGAGGTCTCCCAGTTGGTGCTCACTGTGCCTCTTCTGTGCATTCAAATGGCTCTGTCAGTCAGAAGCTCAGGTCCTGACAAGACGACATCTCTGACTCTGTCCTCCATGTGGGTTGTGTGGCCAGGCCCCTTCCCATACCTGCAGATAGCAAAGAATGTGCTGGGCATAGTGGAAGATGGTGGCATGAGCCTGCAGTTCCAGAAGTTTGCAGGCTGGTGCACGAGGGTTACCAAAACTCAAGGCCAGCCTGTGCTGAGCAGAGAGCTCAAGGGCAGCCTAAATACTTGCAGAGATCCTGTCTCAGAGGAGAAAGAAAGAGACAAAGAAAGAATGTTCCCCTCCCCCATTCTCTGTGCACTATGGAGCCCCAGGCCAGCCCCTGAGCAGGACTCTATGCCCAAATTCCTCTCCCTTCCCTTCCTCCAAAGCATTTATAGGACCAGATAGGTGGTCAAGGACCCTTGGAGTTCTGTCCTCTCCTGTGTGTCCAGCAGGCAGAGACACGCAGCCTGGCTCAGGGGCTGTCAGTGTGGTTGCCTGGCAGAGCTGAGTGCTGAGGCTGTGGCCCCAGCTCACTGCAGAGCCCAGAAAGGAGGTTAGGGGTAGGCAAGTTGGGCTGCACTGTGCTCTGTACTTCAGGTGCTTTGGGTCATATGTGCCTGTGCCAGTGTTTGATCTTGCGCTTGAGACGATGTTCAGGTCAACCTTCTGTCTCTAACCACATTCCTGGGCCATGGATCCTAGAGCCTCAAAGCTGTCATCTGAGCACTCCTGCTATATGGCTGATGCCACTCTTGTCCCAGAGGGAAGGTAGGCTGTGTCCTCACTGGAATCCTGGCCAGAATCCTGAGCAGGCAGTGTAACCGAGGCTGGAAGCAGTGTCCTCCAGAAGTGACCCATCCTAGAAGTGGATGACTGTCCTGATTAAATGACCTCAGGCTGGCCTGGGATTCTGGGGCTTCTTATTG
>NW_004524662.1:4846048-4847389 GCF_000260255.1 Octodon degus | reverse complement strand
AAAAAAAAAAAAAAAAAACCTCATTACCTTATTATAATTAGGAAACAGTAATTTCTTTGCACAAAATAATTAATGTTTGTACCTGTAAATTTCTTTTTAATGGCATCTTTAGAGCTAGCATAAATCATCTTGCTTTTTAATGGTGCACTTTCAGGAGCCCTACAGAAAAAAAAATTGTTGAATCTCACTTATTAGAAAAACAAAGGCAAAACTGACCATGATAATATTCCTTGCATTTTAAAAGTACTTTTTTCTTTTGTTTTTACACACCAGAATATAAATACTAGGTCTTCTTTCTTAGACTCTTTTGTTTCGTATGTGGCATCGTACAAAGCATATCGGCAATCATTCAGAGGTAGCAACTTCACAAAAGATGTGTAGGGGTCCTCTACAGTATCACCAATGTCACCCACCAAGATCTGCTTTGCTTCCTCTACAATTATTTGTCTTTTGTCATCACTTAAACAGAAGAGAACTGCTTTCTTTCGCTTTTTGATCTCCTCTTGGGTAGAAGATTTCCTTACTTTCATATCATTAAAAACTTTGATGACTTCATCATTCACTGTAACTCCAGATGCCTGAAAATAAAGAACAGAAATTCAGAACAAGTATTTTGGTCTTACCCACAATTACTGTTTGCCTAGAAGATTCACTTTAGTCTTGATGTTAAAAATTGTAGGAATCTATGCAAGTAATTCTAACCGATCTGTCACATATTAAAGTATCCGTAAATAACACACCTAAGGATTCTAATTCATCCTGCCCATTCATCCTTTTTAAAGGACAGTGCCGAAAAGAGCAAATGGAAGGTGGATCGAAGGGAATACAAGTTGTCCCATTCCTGAAATGTTTCCTATTTCACTGGGTGATGTCAGAGCTTCAGGAACAGAAGCAAAAATACCTTCTGTATTGTGTCAACTCTGCGGGCCGTAAAAAACATTTTGGATTTCAGTGAATGCTTCTACTATTTTTTTCTTTAAAGTCATCCTCGCCACCGCTGTTTCCTCATAAGGAAAGAGAACCGAGCGTACACTCCAGCCGCCCACGGCTACAACATAATTACCCGTGCCGCTCACAGGGAGGCTCTTCAAAACTAACGGATCGGGTGGAAAAGCTGTTGGCCGCGGGGAAGCTTTTTTAAGAGTTGTTCTACCTCCTTAATCTTCTCGTTCGAGTTTTATTACAGGACGTCTAGACCCTGACCAGAAGCCCAAAGCGCACAGCAATTTTAGAGGGCGCGTGTCACGGAAAACGAAAAAGCTAAGGACAAACGCGGCACGCGCCGGGCATCACCTCGCCGACCTGCCCGCGCCCCGGCGCCCGTCCGCCCCCGACCAGCGC
>NW_004524662.1:4843357-4844797 GCF_000260255.1 Octodon degus | reverse complement strand
TTTTTTTATTTAATTGAGAAATAAATAGCAGTGAGACAGTTTCAAAATTGATGAATATGACAGTTTCAATAATTAATACTTTATACATTGTTATCTTATGGTCATCCATTGTACAAGATGCAGACAGGATATCCTGTCCAAATTCTATTAGTAGACAACTTTCTTCTCATCAATTTAAGCAAAAGTAGGTGTATATCTATACTGTCTATTCTGTATATAAAGATACAGAATGGTCTGTACTTTGTATACCATTTTTGTGTTTACTCCTGTCAGAGATGGGTATTCCTTTGGCATCTAAATACTATAGGTGCATGAATTCAGTAAAACAATCCAACACAGTCCAGCAGTCCATAATAGTAGTAGCTTATCTGCAGATGTTATTGACTTGAGCCTTTTACAGCTCAGCATATTAATATGGCTTTACTTTATACCTTGTTTTTTATACTTTTCTGCTGGATGGTTAAGACCAAGATAAAGCAAGAGCTATATAACAAGAAATGTAACTTTTTATCTGATAAGGTCAGCCAAGTACTCTCTGGATTTATCCTGTAAGTCTGTACCACAGTTTGCAGATCCTTTGTCAGTGTCAGCCATGTGGATGAGTCACGGCCATTGCTTGACTAATTTGCTCTCTGCACAAGCATGGGAGAATGTTTTCTCTCCATGTGACTCTCCATAGGCACACTGTACATCATTGATCATGTTGTTCTTGGATCCATAATCTCCTTGATCAGAAAATTTGGGACACAACTGAGTTACATGATGTTACAGTATAAGTTCTCCTATGTCCTGAGTCTCCACTGACCTTGAAAGGCTATGGTCAGAATGTTGGCTGTTCTTGCAGCCCTTCTTGTTCTCTAATTTTTGCTCTGCAAACTTAGGTTGTTACTCTAGAAGAAAAGCTTATTATTACCCTCCTACATATGCAGTTAGGTTTAACTTCACTATCTGTCTGAATATCAAACATCTTAGGCATAACATGGAGCAGGTATTTTCCATCAAGTATTGATATGTGAAACTTTAAGTCCCTACAGAATATAGAAATAAAAATTAAAAAAAGAAAAATATTTAAATATGAACAATTACATATTTTTACACAGAAATTTAGAAATCCAACCATATACAACATTGTAGCAGGACAGTCCTGTGACATTTTTTTCTTTTTTCTTCTGTCTTTTTTATTTATTACCCATTTAAAAAAAAGTCTACTTGAGAGACAGTATGGTAATAATTGGTATGTCATGACAAGAAGTACATATTTAGAAGACCAGAAGTACGTATTTAATTATTTATTTACTGCTGGCCCAAGAATTTTATTTTATTTTATTTTTTTTCTGACATCAGTTATTTTTATTTTAAAGAAAAAATTAAAACAATGGTACAAAATCTCAAAACAAGATTTTAGGAGAGTAACAATGGTTAGTACATTGTGTATTGTTA
>NW_004524662.1:4827282-4843257 GCF_000260255.1 Octodon degus | reverse complement strand
TCCTTTCTTCACCTGCAGCGTCCGGCCACCAAAGAGGGCTGAAAATGCGCGTGAATTGTTCAGATTCTTCCTTCATGGCTAAGAATATGTACTACCGTAGGCTACTCAGGTGACTGAAGGATTTAGCAAAAACAGAATGATCAGCAGAGATGAAAAATAACTAAGACAGCTTAAAAATTCTGTAGTAGAAATAGTGATGGGGGGATAGGTAGCTGCTCTCTTTGGTGACACCTTTTCCCTTGCGACCACCTGGGACGCGGCCTCCCTGCCCCAGAAGTCGGGTGGAGCTTGGCGGGTGGCCGGCACCTTGCACAGCCCTGCACCGAGCCCGCGACTTCTTTTTTTTCCCGATAAATAGGTATCTCGTTTATCATAGAAAAAAAAGTTACTCTATGTCTTGAGGAAACATTGTTAATAAAATATAACAGTTTGTGAGTTTATAATGAAAATGTTACAAATGAAACACTGTGCTTACTCTGTATAATGAAGAGAAGACCCACTTAATATTTTCTACCATTTTTATCTTTTCATTTGTAACATTGGCAGAATGAGTTTAAAACTGATCAACAGTTAAATTTATTTTATGAAAATGATTTGCACTTAACACGTAGAATTGTACTTTTCTTTCTTAGGGATGGTGGTGGTGCTTTGTCTTGTTTTTGAGATAGGGTCTCTTTATGTAGCCCAGGCTGTCCTTGAACTTGATACATAGGCCAGGCTGGCTTTGAACTCATGTTAACCCTCCTGCTTCAGCCTCCCAGTGCTGGTAACACAAGCATGCGCAAATCACACCCAGCCTAAACAGATAAATTGTTATTGTATGAAATGATTGGGAACAAGTTGAGGTAAGCTTGGAAGGAAACTGAGCCAGAAGTGTGGTATGCAGGCAAAACCTCTGGGCTGGGCTTGGAAAACTCAGCACTGCCTCATTTCTTAACTTATCCAGATGTCTGGTTCTTCATCTGTATACCAAGCTCATACTACATTGTCTTTAAAATCCTTTTCAGCTTTAAAATTTAGTTTTTGAGTCTAGCACCCTTCTGTAGGACATGGTATGTATCTGTGTGGTTTCACGATCAAATTTGGGAATGGAAAACCATAATGAGTTAGGCCGTAGATTGTGGTATATATCTTATTTTAATTATATATGGTATTATCTATCTATCTGTCTGTCTGTCTGTCTGTCTGTCTGTCTGTCTACCTACCTACCTATCTATTGTAGTTCAGGTTGTCCTTAAAACTCTCTAGCCCATGGTGGCCTCAGACTTCCAGTGATTCTCTTCCCTTAGCCTCCCCTAAATGCTGAGATAATAGGTCTGCACCACCATGCTTGGATACAGGAGTGTGTTTTTTGTTTTATTTTGTTGTTTTGGTAGTGATGATTGAATTTATGGTATAATCTTTACCACTGAGCTATATCCTGAGCAATTTAATATACTGTATTTTTTTGTTTGTTTTTTGAGACAGAGTCTCACTTTGCAGTTCAGGGCAGCCTTAAACTCACTGTGTAGCTTAGGCTGGTCTCAAACTTGAGATATTCTCCTGCTTCAGCCTCCCAAGTGCTGGGATATGTTAGATATTGCACATAAAACATTAGGTTACACTTATCTCCATATATTATATTTATCAATTAGTTTTTAAAACTATGTTATAATCTAAATTTAAAGACAGAAATTTCCCAGTGTATAGGCATAAGCCCCAAGTAGAGAGGCTGACATATTACCGTGTATGAAATCATTCTCTTGAATTTTCCAGGAAATCATAGAAAATGACTGGAACTTGGATTACCTGCTGTGTGCAGGTATCAGCAGCCCCTCTTGAGCCTGAGCTCTTCCTCTCCGGGTCTCTGTCCTTTCCCAGCCTGAAAGATCTGCAGCAGGCCTGGCAGAGACCAAAGCCCCTCCTACCAGAGCTGGTGATTCTATGTGAGTCGCCACGCAGCTCCCATGTCACCCCTTGCCAAGCTTGTCCCTTTCTGCTACTCAGATGAAGTTTGTACCAGCCATGCTCTAGGACTCTTTCCTTGGAAATATTTTGGTCTTACACAAACATTTTTTTGTGTTCTACACTGATAACTTGTTTAGGTGGTCCTGCCACCCCATTCCAGCAGGAGCTCCTTAAGGATATGGGTCCTGCTCATCTTTGAACTTCTGGAACCTGGCAGATATAATGAGATCAATTTAGGATGTTCTAGTGCTCACCCTAGTGGTTTATTTATTTATTTATTTATTTGCCAGGATCTCATTATGTAGTTCAGGCTGTCCTGGACTCACTATATAGCCCAGGCTGGCCTTGAACTCTTGGCAGTCTTCCAGCCTCAGTCTGCCAAGTGCATGGGATTACAGGCATGCACCACCATTCCTGGCTTTACCCTAGTGCTTTCTTTTTTAAGATAACAAAAAGGAAGCTTTTGAAGAGGGCCTTTCCACGTGACCTTATGAGAAGCGCTCTGAGAACTCAGTAGAGTAGCTAGCAGCTGCCTCTCTCCTAAGTTCTCAGGAGAGAATCAAAGCTTAGCTTTGTACTTGGTAAAAAACAGCATTGCAATGAGTTTTGATCTGTGTGTAGGAGAGGGATCTGAATGTCTATGAGTGTTTTTTTGTTGCTGTAAAAAATTATCACAAATTTAGTGACAAAATAAATTAATTTTCTTCTGGAGTCAGAAGTCAGAAAAGAGTCTTGCAGGGCTAATTCACGATGCCTGTGGGCTTAGTTACTTTGGAGGCTGCAGGGGAGAACGTACCTTTGCCACGCCCACCTTCTAGAGTCCGCTGGAATTGCTTGGTGGTCCTAGCCGGCAAGTGCCTCCTCCAACCTCTGTTTCAGCCCCTGCATCTCCTCTCACTGTCTCTTGTGCTTCCCTCAGACCATTAGCGTTACTTTGGACCTCATCTGGTAGTTGCATATAAAACAGCCCCTCGCGAGCCCCAATTTACCCCCGCAGTGCTCCCTTTACTGAGTGCAGCAGCACCTTCACAGGTCCTGGGGCTAGAACAGAAACAGTTTTGGGCAGCTGCTATCTGTCTTCCATGACACCAGTTTTCTTGAGTAAATTCAACTCCAGGTGAACGATTCACAGGTGGACAGAAGGCCCCTGAGCAGTCCAGCAGGAGGACAGAATCTATAATCATCACTTACCACGCCATAGGTGGATGGCAGTGACAGACACCTATCAGGATCTAAGTGCTGTGGGCTGGGGAGATGGCTCAGTAGATAAGCGCAAGGGCCTGAGTTCAATCTCCCGTTCCACCAAAAAATAAATAAATAAATTTCTTTGGGGCTGGGGAGATAGCTCAGTGGAGTAAGCACTTCCCTGGCAAGTGCAAGGGCCTGAGTTCAATCCCCAGTTCTGAAAAAAAAAAAAAAAAAAAAAAAAAAAAAGAACTAAATGAGAAACCTGAGAGGAATCTCCATTCTGGCTTGGGCAGCAGCAATCTCAGGCCCTATCTCAGTCTCTCCAGGGTTCAGTTTCCTCCTGTGTAAGGAGGGTGACAGCACCTCCTCCCTCTCTGGCTTATCAGGAGAAGTGAGTCTGATGTATGTAGGCAAGGGTTTTTTTTTTTTTTGTTGTTGTTGTTGTTTTGTTTTTTGTGGTACCAGGGATTGAGCTCAAGACCTTGTGCTCACCAGGCAAGCACTTATTCTACTGAGCCCTCTCCCCAGCCCCTGATGTATGTAAAGCCGCTGGCCATTAAAGGAATAAGAATCCTAGGGCTATTGTCGTTGCCTGCGTAGACCAAAGGTAAATACACTGATTCTTTAAATTATGTATTTTTAAATTTTTTTTATTGTTTTGTTTTTTTTGAGGCAGGGTCTCACTGTATAGCTCAAGCTTCCCCTGAACTCACTATGTAGACCAGGTTGGCCTCAAATTTTCAGCAGTCCTTTTGCCTCAGTCTCCAGAGTGCTGGGATTTTTTAATTTGTTTTTTTCTTTCCTTCTGAGACAGGGTCTTGCTCTGCAGTTCGGGCTGGCCTTGAGCTCACTTTGTAACCCAGTTTGGTCTCAAATTTGCAATGATCCTCCTGCCTGAGGCTCCCAAATGCTAGGAGTATGCCACCATACCTGGCTATTTTTAAAATTTTTTTTTTATTTTTTAAATTTTAAAACTGACATGTAGTAACTGTACATATTTACGGGGTACACTGTAATATTTCAAGGCAAATGCACCAGATCAGGGTGATTAGCCATTCATCATGTCTAACATTTATCATTTCTTCATGTTGTGGACAAAATCCTTTCAACTAGATATTTTGAAATTCACAATTAATTGCTATCATAGTTTCCTTATTGAGATACAGAACATTAGCAGTAATTCCTGCTGCCCAACTCTACTCCTTTGGCTGCTAACCATCTTTCCATCCCCGTCCCATAACTTTCCAAGCCTTTGATAACCAGTTTTACTCTCTGCTTTTATGAGATTAATGTTTGTTTGTTTTGAGACAGGATTTCACAGTGTAGTTCGGCTGGCCTGGCACTCACAGTGAGCCTCCTGCTTCAGCCTCCCGAGTTTTAGGATCACAGGTGTGTACCACCATGTCCAGCTCAAAATCAATATTGTTAGCGTCCGCATAGAAGGGAGAACATAGGGTATCTGTGAAAATGCCGATTGCACCAACTCATAGGCTGCAGACACTAAGCAGTCCCTGTCATTGCTTCTGAAATCCCTGTTTAGTGGACTCCTTTAAGAAGTTAAGGTGAGCACCCTGAGTGTGTTTGTGTAAGAAGAAATCTGGGGGGCCGGGGAGATGGCTCAGTGGAATAAGTGCTTCCCTGGCAAGTGCAGGGGCCTGAGTTCAATCCCGGTTCTGAAAAAAAAAAAGAAATCTGGGGCTGGCCAGATAGCTCAACAGACTGAAGCACCTTCTTAGGCAGAGTACAGTGACTGGGGTTTGATCCTGGGCATGCTGTGCCAGCCCCGCCCCTGCGGCACACTGAGATGAGACTGGGTGTGGGCGCACGCCTGTAATCCATGTTTGGGAGGCTAAAAACAGGAGAATCACTGCAAGTCTGATCTATATAGTGAGACCCTGTACTAAAATACATTAAAAAAAAAAGTCTGGATGGAGGCTCTTTATTTTTATTTTATTTTATTTTTTTGTATTTTAGGGATGGGTCTACAGGGTGTTCACGGTCTCACTACTAGATCTGACTTGTAGTGATCTGCCTATTTGCAGCCTCCCAAGAGCTGGGATTATGGGCACACACCACCATGCCCAGTCTCAATTGCCGTCTCAGCACGCCCCCGGGGCCAGCATGGCAGGCCTGGGGATCGAACCTCTGGCCCCTGTGCCTGCTTGTAGGCCTTTAATCAACTGAGCTATTTGACCAGCCCTGGAGGCTCTTTAACATGCAAAAGAAAATCATTTATCGTCAGGTGTGGAGGCACACACTTGTAATCCCAGAGCTCCACAGGCTAAGGTAGAAGGATCACTGAGTTCCAGGCCAACCTGTTCTATATAGCAAGTCCTTTTTCTACCCCAGCCCCCAAAAAATCATTTTTAAAGTCTTACCAAAAAAAAAAAAAAAAAAAAATCAGAAAAGTTGTACAGAAAACTTTTATTTGAGCGCCACCCCACCAAGAGGTGTGTCACACTGTGCTCCCACAGCCACTTCCTGACAGACAAACATGAGCTAGGTGTGCTCAGCAGCTCTGTAGGCACCTCTCTACCTTCTGATTCTCTGGCCTTTTCCAGCCCACACCCAGCTCAGACTGAGGATGGGGCACTGCTGCATCTTACAAACCTACGTTAGAGCTCAGGACTAGAAAATAAACGGGGGAACCCAGCACTGGAGCCTGATCTTGGTGGTGACTCACTCTTTGGTCTCCAAAACTAGGAGCTCCAGTGGCACAATCTGTTAGCGTGCAGTACTCATATGGATCTCCAAAACTTCATGTTAGGTCTTACATATCTCATCACTAGTTCTTTCTTGGATTTTTAATTTAATTTAATTTTTGATTTCAGTTTTATGAGCCAGGGTCTCACCATATTGTACCAGCTGGCCTTTAGCTCACTAAGTAGCCCAGACTGGCCTTGAGCTCATGGTGATCCTCCTGCCTCAGCCTCCCAAGTGGTGGGATTACAAGTGTTAACACCATGCCCATAAAGAACTGTAGATTGATTGATTGATTGATTGAGGTACCAGGGATTGAACTCAGCACCTTCCCCTTGCCAGGAAAGAGATAAGAGCAGGAAAGAGATTGAAAAAACAAATGCGAGAATGAAAAACACCACAGTGGGCTGGTGAGATGGCTCAGTGGTCTAAAGCACCTACTTAGAACAAGCTTAGCAAAGCACAGAGACCGCGGTTCAATCCCCCAGCACCACATGCCAGCCAGCCCTGCCCCCTGGTGGACTGAGCTGGCCACACACACACACACACACACACACACACACACACACACACACCACACACACACAAATAAAAAAAAAATTAAAAAAAACACCACAGTGGTATGCCATATCTATAATCCCAGAACTCTGGAAAGCTGAGGCATGAGGATCTTGGGTTAGAGCCCAGGCTGGAGCAATTTAGTTTCTCACAATGAAAAACAGGAGAAAGGACCAGAGTGTAGGTCAGCAGGAAGGCCCCGGGTTCAATCCCAGTATTTCAGAAACAAAAAACAAAATAAAATTATTTTACTCATTCATCATTTATTAAGCACCTCTCCTGGAGCTGAGAATGCAAAGGTAAAAATAACCCAGTCTTTGCCTTGGAGAGACTCAGTCCTGAGGACCCTGCAGAGAAGCAAATGCCTGTGGAATCATGCCATGCAGGCCATGAGGCTCATGCTCAGCTCCTCTGCAGCCAGTGATTGGCCCCAGTCAGTCTGGAGATCAGAACATCCAAAGCAGGGAGAAACTGTGGACAGAGCCATGGCACAGGAAGTCAGTGTAGTCTGGGGAGCCTCTGAGTGTGGCAGGCGCTGATGGGTGGTGGTGGTAGGCCAGCCTGTCTTCTGAGTCCTGGAGATAGCCCTGTGGTCAAAGCCTTATTCTGCAGGTGATGAGGGAGACAGGGCCCTTCACATGTGTTTTAAAAAAAATAGCATCAAAGTATTCACAGATCATAAAATTGACCCTTGTAAGTCGACTGTTTAGTGGTTTTACTATACTCTATTTACAGTTGTGCAACCTTCACCACTAATTGTATTTTTAACCTTCCTTCCAAGAAAACCCCATGACCATCAGTAGTCACATCCCATTCTGTGTTCCCATCAGCCTCTGGTGACCATTTATCTAACATCTCTGTAAATTTGCATGTTTTCAATATTTCATATGAATGGAATTGTAGACTATGTGGCATTTCATGACTGGCTTCTTTTGCTTCAAATAACATTTTCAAGGCTCATCCAGGAAGTACCATGTATCACTAATTCATATTTTCTGTGTCCATTCAATAGTTGATGGGCATTTCAGGCTTATTTGGCTATTATGAATACTGCTGCCGTGACCATTTATATATACATTTTTGTGTGAGCATATGTTTTACTTCTTCTGGGTATATATATCTAGGAATGAGGCTATTGGGTCATATGGTGGTGTTCATATTTTGGACAGCTGTCAAACTGCTTCCCAAAGTGCTTGTACTATCTGATAATCCTACCCATAATGTGTTTTTGTTTTGTTTTGTTTTTTTGTTTTTCTGAACAAAGTTTCACTGTGAAGTTCCAGTTGCCTTTGAACTCAGTTTTGTAGCCCAGGCTGGCTTCAAACTTGCAGCAGTCCTCCTGCTTCAGGCTCTTGAGTGCTGGGATTATAAGCATGCATCATCATACCTAGCCTCCTGCTCATAATGATTCTAATTTCTTCATATCCCTACCAACACTTATTATTGTGTTTTTATTTTAGCCATTCACAGTGGCTGTGAAATGGTTTCTCATCGTGTTTTGTTTTTTGGTGGTGGTTGAGGGCTAAACCCAGGACCTTTACACTGAGCTACATCACCAGTCCTTTTAAAAATGTTTAATTTTGGGGTTGGTGAATAGCTCAGCAGACTAAAGTGCCTGCTTAGGCAAGATTAAGCAAGTGCAGGAACCACAGGTTCGATCCCTGGCCAGTCCCGCCCCCAAGGCAGGCTGAGCCAGCCACAGTCTGGACATGGTGGCACATGCCTATAATCCCGGCATTAGGGAGGCTGAAAGGAGGATCACTAGAAGTCCAAGCTGCATAGTGAAACCCTGTAACAACCAAATACAGTAAAATTTTTAAAAAAAGTTTAATTTTAGGCCAGGCATGGTGGTGCACACCTGTAATCCCATCACTTGGGAGGCTGAAGCAGGAGGATTATTGTGAGTTTGAGGCCATCTTGGGCTATAGAATGAGCTCAAGGCCTGCCTCAGCTGCATAGCCACACTCTGTCTCAATAAAACCACCACCACCACCACCACCACCACCACCAACTCGGCGGGCCAGATAGCTCAGCAGATAAAGCGCCTGCTTACACAGGTGCAGGGACCAGGGTTTGATCCTGGCGTACCATGGCAGCCCCACCCCCAGGGCGCACTGAGATGACAGTTGAGATTGGGTGTGGTGGTGCACTCCTGTAGTCCCAGCACTTGGAAGGCTAAAAACAGGAGAATCACTGTAAGTCCGATCTAGGTAGTGAGACCCTGTAGTCCCTGTACTAAAATACATTTAAAAAACTCTTGAATATATATATATATATATATATATATATATATATACTTTATAGTTCTTTATACATATTCTACACAAGTCCCTTATCACATATATGATTTGCAGAAAAATTCTCACATTTTGTGGGCTTTTTTCTTAAGTGTCCTTGTTTATATTATCAGTACATTTAAGATATACATAATGATCATATTTATCATAGGGAATTTGTACTCATACATGATATATTTTGATTTAATAGTGTCTTTTGAAGCACAAGTTTTTTATTTGCACTTTTCTTTTTTGAGACAAGGTCTTACTGTGTAGTACAGCCTGGCTTTAAACTCATTTGCCTTTTGTTTCAGGGTCTTGCAATGCAGTTCAGGCTGGCCTCAAACTCACAGTGGTCCTTCTGCCCCAGCCTTTCCAGGGCTGGGGCTACATGCGCTGCCATGCCCAGGCAATATGATCTATTTTGAATTAATGTTTTGATGTGGTGAAGTAGTTACCCCACTTTATGCTTTTACATGGGACTATCTAGTTGTTCCAACACTATTTGTTGAAAAGACTTCTTTCCTTCAGTTTGTTTTTAAAATATCATTTATTATAGGTATGGTAAAATCATATTCTATGGTCATGCACATCTATAATCCTAGCACTTGCAAAGATGAGGCAGGAGGATTGTCATGAGTTTGAGGCCAGCCTGGGCTACATAGTGAGTTCAAAGTCAAGGGGCTGGGGAGATAGTTCAGTAGAATAAGCACTGGCCTGGAAAGCGCAAGGGCCTGAGTTCAATCTCTGGTTACTCAAAAACAAACAAAAAGCCCACCAAAAACAAAAAAAAACAAAGTCAACCTGAACTACATAGTGAGACCTTGTCTCAAAACAACCAATCATAAACTGGGCGTGGTGGTGGGTGCGGGCTTGTAATCTCAGTGCTTGGGAGGCTGAGACAGGAGGATCACTACGAGTCCGATCTGTGTAGTGAGACCCTATAGACCCTGTACTAAATTTTTAAAAATTGTTAGAAACTATAGATTCATAATTGCTTACTAATGAATTGAACTGTTAACAAGAAAGGAATTTTTCTTGTTTCCCACCTGGATTAATTCCTTAAAATTAATTTCTTAATATGTCAATTGAAACTTGGTGTGTATATGTGTTTTTGAGACAAATCTATGGGCCATACAGTAACATTAACATTTTGAGAGCTGCCACTCTGCTTTCCAAATTGCCTGTGTCATTTTGTAATCCTACTAGGATGGCCAGAAACTTTTCTTCCTCCTGCCACACCCTTCCAAGCGCTTCATGTGCCACCATGCCTAGAAATTTTTTTTTTTTAAAGTTTTGAGTTCCCACTATGTGTCAGGCACTGTGTTGTACTCGAGTGTAAGATGGTGAGCAAAACTCACGTGGTCGCTGGCTCAGAGAGAGAAAGTCTCTACATAGAGGCAGAGTGGGGGCGTAGGGACTTTCAGGTGAAGAGTGAAAACAGGTGAAGAGTCAAAGGCTGAGTTTAAAGGAAGGTTGGCTCTTTTGGAAAAATACAGGGTCAGTGGAGCTACAGCGGAGTGGAAAAGGACAAGATGTGGCAGAAGAGGCAAGGAGTCAGGGGCAGGTCACATAAAACCTGTAAATCATCTCCCAAACTGCCTTGGGCGTCTGTGGTGCCACAGCAAATCCTTAAGACTAGATAATTACCAAATTAAGGAAACACAGCGACACCTGTCGGAAACCATTGGAACTATCTCGGGGGTTTTACTTTTATTTTTTATTTTTTAAATGAATTTAGGATAGCGTCTGCAGGGTGTACAGCGTCTCATTACTTAGATCAGACTCGTAGTTATCCTCCTGTTTTCAGCCTCCCAAGTGCTAGGATTACAGGCACGCGCCACCATGCCCAGTCTCAGTTGCTGTCTCAGGGCGCCCCAGGAGTGGGGCTGGCACGGGGCCCACACTGCAAACCAGGGATTGAACCCTTGGGGCTTTAAATCCAGCCAAGGGGTTTTCCTCTTTGTGATGAAAAGCAATGCTGCAGAAAAATCAGCCGGGAGCAGGAGGAGGACGTCTCCACGCGCCTTTTGAAGTTTGAGAAGCTGTGTAGTGCCTGTCAGCTGTGAGAATATGCATATTTATTAAGTTCTTTGGATGGAACTACTTGCTATGCAGAACTGTTATTTTTGTGTCTTTAAAGTGCTTTGAAAAAATTACTCAGATATTAGAGTCACCTTAAGGTTTAATATTAATCTTTTTGCTGGTTTGGTTTGGTCTTTTTGAGACAGTGTTTCACTATGTAGTGCATGTTGACCTTGATCTTGCTTATGTATCCCAGGTTGGCTTTGAACTTGCTGCAATCCTCCTGCCTCAGCCTCCTGAGTGCTGAGTTTCCAGGCATGTGCCATCATGCCCAGCTTTTTGTTTGTATTTTAATTGCAGTACTGGGTGGGGATCAAACTCAGGGCCTCATCATGGTAGGTAAGTCCTTTACCATCATATATATATATATCCACTGCCAAAAAAGAAGACTCTGTCTTTGGAATTTCTATTTTCAAAGTAACACAGAGACTAAGCTTCTGAGTTTGGGGAGTGGGTGAGGGTGTAGCAGATGTTTTTAGCTCTGCTTAGAAAATGCTCAAGCTGGGTCTTGGATGTTACAATTTCTTTTTTTCTTTTTTTTTTTTTTGTAGTTTAAAATTTTATTTAACTTAAAAGGTGAACAAAATGTGTATTTGAAATCGTACTAACCTTACGTATCTGACATACATGCCTACACAGAGGACAGATTGATTTCCAATAACTTCTGGAAGTCCACTGTCCGTTTAAAAATACTTTTCCACAAAAACTCTTCATCAAAAGAAATATTTTTCTTTAAAAGCTAGATGCAAATTTCCACGGCGATCTACTGTGATGTACTCATTTTACGGTCAACTCTGATGATGAAGATGGCACGCAAATGTGTAGTTCAGGTGACTGATGCAAATGAAAAGTGACGAAGATGCCTCCACCGTGTCCCGGTAGAGGGGTCGCCCCTTGATCCTCACAGCCCATCACTTCTTCTTCTTCCCTTTTCCTTTTTTACTTCCCTCTCCTTGCTGAAGATTTGGGTCACCACCTCCTGTTTTCTGTGTTCTGGTTTTTAGCTTAGGTATCATTTCTGCTGCATACAACATTACTGACTTACGTGATGGGAACTGCCCCAGGCAGAGGCTGCCATCTTCCTGCTTCAGCTGGACTCGAACTCTGCCTCTGTGTTGAACATCACGATTCCATTCCCTAGAGTACATCTTATTTTTCTCGATAACTGCATTAAGTCCAACTGCTGAGCATACATCTTGAATCTCGGTAGCTGTAGGATTTTCAACAGCCTTACTTATTGGGATCCGCCTCCCCTCTGCGATGGTTTTCTTATTATTTAAATAAGCGGGGTAGATACAAATAAACCTGTCTTGGTCTGCCGGGAGCGGGCATATCCACACAGCCATATCCACACAGGCTCAGGCCGCGCAGACTAGGTAACACAAACCGGAAGTCCCCGGATGTTCCAATTTCTAACACATGAGCACGGCTCCACAGCCCTCTCTGATTTTCCCAGATGTGGCCACATTGTTCCTGGTGAGGCCACGGGCTCCTAACTAATGAATGGATACTGGTCTCTTGCCTCCTGTTGCACGATCAAGAGAGTCTGATTGGTTTGTCCACTTAATGGTCTAGACTGGTGCAGCCCTCAGCACTATTTCCCCAAGAGACAGCAACTGCTGTGCCTCCCAATAAAACAAATGTAGTACTTTGTTTTACTACTTTGAGACTTTGATCTTGTTAGAGAAAAGAAAAAAAACTGAACTGAAATAATGTAAGATTATCAGAGCAAGATGATATGGCTTGAATTTGTTTTCCTTTTATTTGCATTTATCTTATGTTTAATTTATTCCTGTTCCATAAGATTCTTTACTTTCTTTCAGGATATCTTTTCTTCTGTTGTAACTTCTTCCTCTCCTTTAGGAACAAATTCAGTAGAGCTCTCAGTGCGGCAGGGAGTGCACGGATGGGTTAACCTGACCCTGAATTCCGTAAGAATGCTTTGTCCACGTGGATGTGTTCTATGACCACCGAGTCTACGTCTACACCCTTTAGTGCAGCATCATTCTGCATTTTTCAGCATGTATAGCCTGAATTCAGCTCATTTTGGGCAAATGGCCCTGAGTTCAGCTCTGGGGTCTGTTTGGCCTGGGTATGGCTGCTACTGTATCACCAGAATGGCACAAATAGTTTAAGTTCTCAAGTATTTGGATTGTTTTTTGTTTTTTTTTTTTGGTCTTTACTATTGATTTCTAGCTTGACTTCATTGTGGTCACAGATCACATGCTATTCATTTACATTTGTTGAAGTTTATTTTATGGCCATGATCTGATTGACCTTGGTGTATGTTCAGTGTGGTGTTTTACAAACCTGTGAATCCTAATGGCTGATGATGGTACTGTTTACTTTTTGTGTACTTTTATTTTCTGCCTACTTGTTCTATTGTTAAAAGAGAGGCTTGCTGGCATACTCACCTATAATTATATACTTGTGTTTTTATTTTTATTTTTTTTGTGGCTGGCTCAGCCTGCCCTGGGGGCAGGGCTGGTATGGCATGTGATGCCTGGGAAGCTTGCCTAAGCAGGTACATTTAGACCACTGAGCTATCTTGCCAGCCCCTACACTTGTCTTCTTAGCTTTTTCAGTTTTTGCATGCATACTATCATTCTTGGGAGACTGAAAATTTTATTACAATATCCATTTTGGTCTTTGGAAATTTCCTTTGCTCCATTTTTATCTGATATTAATAAAGCATTCCTGTAGGGCTTTTTGAGCAGGATCTTGCTTTTATTCAAGGCTGGCTTTAAATTATGTAGCCCAAGCTGGCCTCTAACTTGCAGTGATCCTCCTGACTCAACCTCCCGAATGTCGTACCACCACACGTGGCTTTTTTTGGTACTGGGAATGGAATTCAGGACCTCAAGCTTGCCAGGCAGATGCTACACTGCTGAGCTAGATCCCTGGCCCACATGGTTCTTTTTCAAATTAAGTTTTCTGAACAGTTGTACATCTATGGAAAAACTGAGCAGGAAATCCAGAGTTTCCAAATACTCTCTTCACCCTTCTAAGATTTCTGTTGATAACATTTTGCATCAGTGTTTCTGAATTTTAAGTATGATAAATATGCCAATATTGGTAAGTCATTATTAAATAGTCCACAGTGTACATTAGGATTTACTCTGTGTATTCTGAATTTTTTTTTGTATTCTGAATTTTTAACAAATGTATAATGACATGTAAACATAATTACAGTATCATATAGAATAGTTTCACTGTTAAAAATCCTCTGCACTCCATTTACTCAGTACTCTGACTCCTCACCTTTGAATCCCTGGTCAGGCTAGGCCTTAAAATTCTAGGTTTTTTAAACTGACAAACTGTGTACTTATTATGTACAACATGATATTCTGTACTATGTATACACTGTAGAATGGCTAAATTGAGCTAATTCCATTTTTTGTAGTAAGAACATTTAAAATCTAGTTGGTAACTTCCAAGACTATAATACAACCTTATTAGCTATAGTTATTATGTCCAGTATCTTTTTTAAAATTTCTAATTGGTCTATTTAAGACATCCACATTGCAGCTGGGAATGATGCTGCATGCTTAGAACCCCAACTCTCTGGGAGGCTAAGGCAAGATTGAAAGTTGCCTTTCAATCTACACTGCTGAGCTAGATTCCTGACCCACATGGTTCTTTTTCAAAATAAGTTGAAAATTAGTTAAGTTGCCAGGCTGGGCAACTTAATAAAACTGTTCCAAAATAAAAATTTTCTTTTCAGTACCAGGGATTGAAATCAGGACCCTACACTTGCCAGGCAAGTGCTGATCTATCTCCCCAGCCCTAAAATAAAATCTTTTAAAAAGGACTGGGGATGTAGCTTAGCATGAAGGCCCTTCCTGTGTTCAATCTCTAGTACCACAAATAAACCAAACTGGAATCTACACTCTAATTATGATAGTTGGATGTAAGATTGCCTTTTTTGTTTTGTCTTTTGAGACAGGGTCTAACTATATAGTGCAAGCTCACTATGGAGCCCAGGCTGGCCTTGAACTGATGGCGATCTTCCTGCCTCAGCTTCCTGAGTATTGAGATTACAGGTGTGCACCACTATATGTGGCTTTTTATTTTTACAGAAACTCACAGCTAAGTGTTTACCTTAAGTCTCAGAACTTGAACTTGTACTTCTGAGAACTGTTGAGGTCTTGCTTACAAGTGTGGCTTACAAGTAGGCTTAAGGTGCATCAGACTGACAGAGAGTACACTGTACTAGTTCATCTTAATTGTCAACTTGATGGGCTTAAGAGATACCGAGGAAAATTAGCAGAGTATATTTCTGCATTTGTCTGAGTGTCGCAGGAGTGTGACCTGGGAACTATATCTGGTCTCTGGCTTCATCCTCTCTGGCTCTGGCCCTGCTCTAGGATTCAGGATGCTAAGAGTCTAGCAGTTTCCTTTGCCACACCTGTCTGCTGGGATATTTCTGCCCTGGAGCAGCAGACCACGGACTGCAGCCACAGAAGCCATGAGCCAAAAAATCTTTTCTTCTTTAAACTGTATGTATCAGGTGTTTTGTTCTCTAATGGAAAGCCAAATGATATTGCTCCTTCACTTGGATTCTTAATGCACTTCTTAACTTCCAAACATTTCTTCCCTCAATGAAGGGAAGAAATATTTGGAAGAATGCTACTGATTAATAAGAGTTATCTTACTCCATAAATATCTGGGCAAAAAAATATGCAAATTACTGCTATAAACTCAGGTACAATATGTGTTCAATGATTTGTACATGTCACATGCAGAAGCCTAATTTTGATTTGTAAAAATTCCAGAAATTAAGAATACTTGAAAAAAATGTCATTTTATTTGTACACTTAAAAAGTTGTACATAGAAACGTGTAAAACAGTTCTGTAAAACTGAAAGAACTGTCAAGGGAAAGGGAGGGTAAAATTTTTGAACATTGAGGAAATTAGAGAAATAAAACAAAACAGTAAAATATTTAAAACATTAACATTTTCCAAGTATAAATTTTATAAATATAAAACAAATTCACAAATTACTCTGAATGCTAAATAAATATCTAGTTAATAAACTCAATACTTAGTATGTCCAGCCAGCACTGGTACAGCACTTCAAGGGATATAAAATTGTATCCATTCATGTGTAGTGTTGAAAGAATATGCTCATTAAACAATTCTTAAGACATGTACACATTTCTCTAACGTGTGCTATAACAGAAGACACATCTGTGTAGATATTTCTCCTGTAATACTACAA
>NW_004524662.1:4810705-4822502 GCF_000260255.1 Octodon degus | reverse complement strand
GCCTGCTTAGGCAGATGCAGGGACTGGGGTTTGATCCCAGGTGTGCTGTGCTGGCCCCACCACTGGGGCACACTGAGATGGCGATTGAGACTGGGCATGGTGGCACATGCCTGTAATCCCAGTACTTGGGAGGCTGAAAAACAGGAGAATCACTATAATTCCCATCTGTGTAGTGAGACCCTGAACACCCTGTACTAAATACATTAAAAAAAAAATCCCACAGGTGTTTTGACAGCTTCACAGCTGCCAGGAGGACAAATCAGATAATATATATGAACACATTTTATAAGGTCCAGTTATGTTATTACCTGGATTTTAGAGACTAGTTTCAAAAAAGGCCAGCTGTCATCATGTCGGACCAATTCCACAACAAGTTGTTCAAAAGCAGACAATTCATGAACTCCTCCCTGTCGGCCAGAGCTTCTTCGATTCAATGGCACTGGAGATGACTCTGGATTAATAGAGACGGTTTAGGCAGAATCAAAACAAAACACTGGTCACACAAGCTACAGTGGGCATGTAAATACAAGCTAAATTCAAACACAAATAGATATGCTCTAAACTGAGATAACTAAGTTACTTCTGGGAAATTTGAAAACCTAGACCAACTATTTGTATTTCCTTTTTGTTATTTTTTTTTTTTTATGTATTTAGTACAGGATCTATAGGGTCTCACTACACAGATAGGACCTGTAATGATTCTCCTGTTTTCTGCCTCCCAAGCACTGGGATTACAGGCACACAGCACCACACCCCGTCTCAATGCTGTCTCAGTGTGCCCCAGGGGAGGGACCAGCACAGCACACTTGCTGCGCTCTGCCTAAGCAGGCACTTTTGTCCACTGAGCTATTGGCTGGCCCTTAAAAAATATTTTCAGGGCTGGAGAGACAGCTCGGTGGTCTGAGTGCCTGCCTGGAAGGCACAAGGACCAGGTTCAATCCCTGGTACCAGGTGGAATGCCATTCTCAGGACCCCAGGTGCACCATGCTGGCCACTGAAACCAGGCATGGTGGTGGATGCCTGTAATCCCAGCACTGGGGAGGCTAAGACGGGAGAACACTATGAGTCTAAGCTGCGTAGTGAGACCCTATACCAAAATAAATAAATAAATGAAGCAAAGGAATTGTTTAGTATTTCTTACAGTGTATTCTTAAACTAATCACTTAAGATCTAGAAACCAGGCTTCCACATAAAATGTCCAGCACAGCAGAAAAGCAACTGGTGATAAAGTAAAAGATTCTTTTTGTTTTAGACAGCATCTTTCTATGCAGGCCAGGCTGGCATCGAACACACTGTGTACCCCAGCCTGGCCTCAAACTAGTGGTGATTCTCTTGTCTCAGCCTTTTGAGTGCTGGCATTACAAGGGAGCATAACCATGCCTGGCAAAATGATTATTCTTAAAAAAATTTTCATTTCGATATATGAAAATTTTTCTTACCTTAATGAAACCTAAAGTTTGTGTAATCGGTATGTGTTGGGTATGGTGGTGTAATTTCACCGCTTGGGAACCTGATGCAGGAAGATCATTTCAAATTTGAGGCCAACCTGGACTACAAAGCAAGCTCTCAAGCTCAGCCTGAACTACATAGTGAGACCCTTCTTACAAAAAGGGTGATATCATGCATGTACTCTTAGCAATTGAGGTGTTTAAATTCTCACCTTGTAGGCCACACACCACACACTTTTTCATTACCTGTGTTTAGACTACCTTTAGTAGTCCCACAAATCAATAACAAAAATGTTTTGTTCCTCAGAGTTTTTTAAAAAAAATATTCGAGTGTATTATTTTAAAAAATAGGAGTTTAAGATTGACAACGGTATAGGAAAACCTAAATTTGATTTTACTGGTACAAAATTACTTAGTATTTCCCCTAGAAAACTTGATAATCTAGCTGAGTATGGTTAGCGCACACCTGTAATCGTAGCACTCTGGAAGCTGAGGCAGGTTAATGCCAAATTTGAACCCAGCTTGAGTAATTCTCTCAAAATGAAAAGAAAAAAAAGGGGACGCAGCCCAGTACAAAGCCCCTGGGTTTCTCAAAAGTGTCAAAAGCCTAAACAAACAAACAAACAAAAATCACCCTCCCCAACAAATAAGGGGCCAGGGAGATGTTCAGTGGAATAAGTGCTTCCCTGGCAAGCGCAAGGGCCTGGGTTCAGTCCCTGGTTTCTGTATTAAAAAAAAAAAAAAAAAAAAAAGCTTAAACCAAAAAACCAAAATCAAAACTTCACCATCTGGTTGCTGCATAAAAAGGTTATATGTCATTTTTATACCACTGAATTCCTTGTCATGTATGAATACTACAGTACAACCTATCCACAATTCTTTTGAAAAATAGTTTTTTTGTTTTTACATTTTACATTTTTAAATATCAAAGGTTTTCATCTTGTGTTTTTTTGAGACAGAATTTTTCTAGGTAGTTCAGTCTGGCCTTGAGTTTACTATGTAGTCAAGGCTGGCCTCGAACTCCTGTAGATCCTCCTACCTCAGGTTCCTGAGTACTAGGACTATAGGTGTGTGCCACCACACCTGGAAGTATCAAAGTTTTACTATCACTTAAAAATGGGGTAGGATAGAAGGAATGAAGAATAACTAAAGGAGAGTGGGCTTGTAGTTCAGTAATAGAACGTTTAGCATGCCTGAGGCCTTGGGTGTAATCGCAAGCACCAAAACCTCACAGAAAACCAAGAACTGGGTAAATAAAGAGATTGTGTAGATATCATCATAAACAAAAACCACAATTCAAAAGACAGCTGGTGTCCAGCCCTTAAAAATTGTATTGCCTTCAACGCTGTTAAAGCAGCCAGTACTTTGATGGGCACCACATCAGTATCTTCACAGGGCTCATCTGGGTGATGAGCACACATACTGGAGGGAAGAAAAGATGGGAGGCACTGAACTGTGTTACAGTGAAACTTCAAATATTTGGAAAATACTTCCATTAGAAACTGAACATGATTTGCAAGGGTATTTCATTACCCCGATGTACTAATAGACTAACTACACAGTTTACCTTTATGTCAAAATAGCTGCCCTTTCAATCAGTGGTATGCTGGAGGTCAGGCTGTTCTCTAATAACTTTATGTACCTTAGTGACAGCCCTTAAAAATGATGCAAGATACGTCAGCATTCAATAGTTTCAGATTATTCAGTTTTTTAAAGAAAGAGTTTAAAATTTCATACCCATAGATTGTCTTTTCCTGCCTCTTCTCTTGGATTCACTACTCTGGAGACAAAATCTTGAAGCAACATTTAAAGATCTTGACTCTTCACTTGACTTTCTGGGGATAACTCTGATGTTAGGGAAGCTGGGACTGTTTTCTGGTGTATTACTGGCCCCTCTTCTGCCTCTGCGTTTTCTGTGAGGACTAAGAAGTTCCACAAATATATTGGCTTGCTCTGCACCATGACTGTGGCGAGTAGAACGACCAACAAATCTTGAAGATTTAGTTTCTGCAGTGGGAGCAGATCTTATCTTTCTTAGGTTTCTACCAATAGTTCTAGAAGAAACAGCTGTTTTGGGTGTACTCTGCTGACTCCTTGAAGGGTATCTTCTAAGATCTTGTCGTTGGCTATGACGTGAGAAAGAAGAGCTCAGTCTCCTTCTTGTCTTAATTGGCAATCTGACTTGTGGTCTTCCCCTTTTTGGTGGGCTACAAATATCATTAGAAAACACATTTATTGTACAGAACAATGATGAATATATTTTTGATTCCAGGATATCATGAAAATGTAGTCCTGAATTATGATTAGTTGTAATAAGAGCCTCAGGAAAATCAACAGACCTAGCCAATAGTCTTAAAAAACTTAAGAGAGTGATGAAGTAATCTTAAAGTACAATTGTTTTGTCTCCTTTTGCTTCAGGAGTCTACTACTTTTCATTACCAGTAATATTAGAGATAGATGGCACCAGCCAATGGCTGATATTGAATTAGGTCTTCATTTTGTGGTTCCTGAATACCACGCCAAGAACCTCTTTGCCCAATTCTGGTTCTGATTGTTAACTGTAATGCTGTATGTAATATTTTAATCCCTGTAATTAAAAAGGTGATTCCTTAACTGGGATTTACATGTTTGAAAAAGAAAAGGAGTGAGAAAGAAAAGAAAGAAGCACTTCTTCAGAGCTGGACGTGGTGGTTCATGCCTGTAATCCCAGCACCCAGGAGGCTGAGGCAGGGGCGTTTGTCGTGAGTTTGAGGCCACACTGGGCTATGTAGTGAGTTCAAGGCCAGCCTTAACTATAGCAAGATCTTGTTTCCAAAAATAAAAAATAAAAATAAAAGCACTTCCCCAGCTCTGGCAATGACCAGGCTTGCTGACAGAAAACCGCTGGTAGAACTACTACCCTTCCATTTCAGGCCAGAAACAAAGGGTCAAATATGGTGAGAATTCCCCAGGACTTCCAGGGCAGGAATATCCAGGTTCTATACTCATTTAGCAGGCCAGGTAACAAGGTATGATGATTATTCTTGATTGTCAAGCTGACTAGCTTGAGAAACACCTAGGAACTTAGTAAAGCATGTTTCAGGAGTATCAGGTGACTGTCCCAAGGAGACTCAGCCTGCATAAAGGTGGCACCATCTAATCTGGTAGGGGCCCACCCAGATGGACAAAAGCAAAAGCAAGAATCTTAACAGCACATGGTCTCTAGCTCTCTCATTGTGCTTCCCAGCCACCAGGAGGCAAAGATAAGCAGTGCTTGTCTGCCTCACCTCAGGCCCAGAAACAATGGAGCCAGCCCATCATGGACAGAAACCTCTGAAACCATGAGCCAAAATACACCTGTCTTCTGTAAAACTGATTTATGCCTGGCATTTTGTCAAAGCAACAGCTTGCTAAGTTGCAGAATACTTGGTTATGTGTTACTATGGAAGTTCTTTCTGGGTGGCCCTGGGTAGGGGGCACAAAAATCCCATGTACTTCCTGGCCTATACAGTTCTCTCTCTCTGTGGGCTCCCAAGATAAATAATACCACTTGGGAATGTTTATAATGTATAAAAATCAAGGGCAAGTTCATTACACATAGTTTAAAAAATGTAAGAATGTATAACTTCCGTATGACTAGTCAAAAGATTGTCTAATTAAGACTGGCAGACATTTAACTGAACATGAAGATTTACCTGAGTTCTTCCTCTTCTTGAGAGTCATCTTCATCTTGTTCTATCTCATATTCTTCCTCCTCACTTTGATACTCTTCGTCATCATCATCGATGACATCCTCCTCACCCTCCGGACTCTCTTCCATTTCTTCATCACTTTCCAAGGATGGTCTTTGTCTAGAAGAGAGTCTTCTAGAACGTTGCTTTGGTCGACATTCAGGACAAAACCAATTTCCCTCAGGCACAGTCTGAACAAATCACATAAGTGATCATTAATCATCCAATGCTTAAGATCTCAGTGCCTGAGTTCTCATTTGAGAAGTAGGAGAAAAAAAAAAATACCTTGAGCTTTGGTCGAACACAATAGGTATGGTGACCCCTATCGCAGCCATAGCAGAGTACCATATTTTCAGCATCCCCCTTCTTACGGCACATCTTGCAACGAGCATTCAGTATAGACTTAGACCATACCACACTGCGATCCAGGGTGGATAAGTGCAGGAAGACTTGGGACAGGCTAGCAGAGGAAAGCAGAGACTCTCTCCAGCGATCCAGGACTGTTTTATAAGAACGCCCACTGTCACTGGCATCTTCAATGAAAGGAGAAAGTGGTCAAAGTTTTCTAGGCAAACATAGCCATCTCCTAGAACTATTTTCTTGGCAACTTAAACAGCTTATAATACTTTATATTTCTTCTCATACTTAACAAAAAGACCATGCATGATATTAAAACCAAAAAATCTAATGTTAAAGAAAATGCACATCTTGTTTATGACACAAGGCATTACTTAAACATATGAATCAAATGCTTGGGGATTTCGATTGTTAAAAGAAAAAACTTTTGCAATGTGTTCTCAATCTAGTCTTCGCAGTAAACCTTGATCTAATTTTAAAAGCTGGCTAAATATGATCACAAGTAAGTTCTATTCAAGTATGTTACTTCTTTTTCAGATAAAAGATGGACTGCTCTCTAACTTAAATATGAAGCATATATGTATAAGGTTTCTTTTGGGTTGATGAAAATGTTCCATAATTAGACAGTGGCCTTTGCTGAAACAGTGACTATACTAGAAACCACTGTATAGGATACTATGAAGTAAATCTTATGATGTCTGAATCCTATCTTGGTAACAGTATTAAATTTATCAGTTATGTATTAATACAAACTGTCTTCAATCTCTAAGAAAAGATTCAAAAACTGAAATAAAACATTAATGTTCCCAATAAGAAGTTTTAGCACCAATATTTATTTTGAAACATTCAAAGCCTTCTGTCAATTATCAGTATTGCTTTAGAAAAAATTAAGTCATCTGAATATATGCTATATATTATCAATCTATAATCAGGCCCCCATTCAATACTGGTATGTGATTTCCATTTACTCAACACAGATCCTGCCTTAATTTTCCTTTAGCAGTTTCTGGGTTTTTTTTTGGGGGGGTGTTGTCTGAGAGAGGATCTGACTACGTAGCCCAGACTAGTCTCTACCTCTTGGTTTTTTTGTTTGTTTGTTTGTTTTTTGGTTTCTTTTCTTGCCTCAGACTCCTGAGTGCTGGAATTACTGACTTGGACCACCAGCACCTTAAACATTATTCCTAATTATGGAAACCTAACTACATCATGTTAAAATTCTGCAAGGTATGTAAGACTCCATATATAGTCTGGCTCAGCAATACCTTATTTCATTCTACTCTTTTCAAATAAAGCCTATTGGACAATAGCCCAAATTAAGAGAATGCAGGCTCTGAGGTCTGTCTACTTTGATCCGAGTTGAGTACTGGTTCTCGCTTCTGAGCCTAGGAAGCTACTCATTTCTGTGTATAAGGTTCCTCAGCAGGAATACAGTATCTGCACCTCTGAGCACAGCTGGATATATCAGATGAGATGACACATATGATGCATGTAAAGTGCCTGTCATAGAGTAAATGCCTTTATATTTTGGTGATGGTACTTGCTAAGTTGCTTAAGCTGGGCTTCTACCTTCAGTTCTTCTGCCTTTGCCTCCCTAAGTGCTGGCATTACAGGAGTTTTCATCAAGCCTGGCTAGTAAATACAATTATTACGTCATTGTTCCTGCACTATACTGTTCTCCCTATGTGCAGCACTTTAGGAGCTATGAAACAAGTTTTTTTTATGGCCCCTATCTTCAAATTTTAGTATAGAGAAGCTGAAAATGTTCACGAGCTGCAACTATAAAGCAGTACATCTTCCAAACACTAGTGGGCCTTCAGCTCTCATTCAACCATGAGGTGACTTAAACAGGACTTGGGACCATGTGTCCATCCAAGGTAGCGAGTCACTCTAAAAAATAAGGGTGCTAAAAGAGAACCCTTCCAGAAGTCAGGTGGAAAACAGTACCACACATACAAGGAAAATAAATGTACTCATCTGGGCTTCATATTGGGTAGAAAGGAGAATTTAAACCTACCCTGAGAATCTGAAACTACAACAAAGGTCTGAACAGGTTTAAAAACCTGAAAGAAACAGGCTAAGATTTTAAAATGGTCCAAGCTTCAGTTGAAGTGCTCATGTAAATGTCAGAAACCAATACATATCTTTGTAAATTTACTCTGAAAACATTTCCACAGATCAAATTCTGAGGAATGAGACTTAACTAGACCCAGACAGGGCCTTGCCCAGGACATGTGGGGCCCTGCACTTGATCCCAGCCTCCACTACAGTAAACAAGGTACTTGTGCAAACAGAACCGCGAGAGCCAGCAGACTCAGGCTCACAGGGCTTCAGATACTGGAACCAGATATAGAAAAGGGAATAACTGCTTCACATTTTAAGAAGAATTTAAATATATAAATAATGTAGGTTTAAAAAAGAAATCAAGAGGGCCAGGGATATAGCTCAGAAGTGCAGTGCCTGCCTGGTAAGTGTGAGGTCTAGAATTTGATTGCAAGTACCAAATCAAACAAAAATCAGAGAGTATGGGTGTAGGTCAGTGGTAGAGTGCTTGCCTAGTATGCATGAGGCCTTGAGTTTGATCTCCAGGATAGGTTAAAAAAAAAAAAAGCCAGGTGTCATAGTACATAACTGTAATCCCAGCACCTAAGAGGCTTAGGAGGATTACAGGTTTGAGGTGACCCTGGACTACACAGCAAGACTCTATCTGAAAATAAAAAAGCAGAAAAAAACTCCCCAGAAAAACCAAAAAACAATGAGAATTTCTAAAAGTAGTTAATAATTCAATGAGAGAAGACAAAACTCAATGGATGGGTCAAATGGATCTTCAAAGCTAAAGAGAAAGATAGTGAAGTGGAATTTTTTGTTTTTTGAGACAGGGTCTCACCCTATAATTCAGGCTGGTCTTGATCTCACTATATACTCCAGCATGGCCTTAAATGCATGGCAATCCTCCTGCCTAAGCCTACCAAGTGCTGGGATTAAAGCCATGCACCCACCATGGCTGGTGTGAAATGGACATTAAATTCAAAGATATTTAGTATTTTTCTACTTTTATCTTTCTATAGCCTTTTGTTGTAGGTGTGTCCTTTTTGAACACAAAGCTTCACACATGCTAAGTGCTCTACCACTGAGCTACACTCCAAGGTGTGCCTTTTGTAGGTGGTAGCTGAATATTACCTTTCTAATCCAGTCTGGAATATATAATCTATTGTATTTAATTTGTTGCTACTGTTTTATTTGGATTTTTGCATAATGCTTCACAAAAGTTCAGGCCTCAGTGGGGCCACCAAGGAAATTGCTAGTTGGAAGATCATAAGAAATCCTTCCAGATAAATCAGAGAACCTTTTTATTGGTAATGGCAAGAAATAAGGAATGAGAGTAGAAGAAAGAATAAATGATGAAAAATATTTGTAACTTTGGCAGTCAGTGTGAATAAAGGTAGTAAAACACTATGGGTTTTGGTCAACCAGGTAGTTTTATTTGGGGGATGGGCAGTACTGGTGGGGATGAACCTAGGGCTTCATACATGCTAGGCAAGCACTTTGTCATTGAACTACATCATTACCCTATCACTGAGATACAAACTATTTTGACATGATGCATTATAAATTCAACATCTAAAACAAAACCAATAACATAGTAGGAGGATTGTGGGTTTGAGGCCAGCCTGGGCTACATAAAGACAAAAAATTCTCAAAACACAAAAAATTTCCCTAATCCCAAAGAAATCCAGACTTTGACACAGAAGTCATGATATCAAAACTTTCAGAACTTGAGACTTGTATTTTCCTACACATGTCCCTAAATTGCTTTTAAAAAACTAAGACATTATTTTTATCATTCTAATTATAAATTATGGCTGGGTGTGGTGGCACATGCCTGTAAGCCCAGTACTTGGATGGCTGAGGCAGGAGGATCACAATGAGTTTGAGGCCAGCCTGGGCTACACAGTAAGTTCAAGGCCAGCCTGGACTACATAGTAAAACCTCATCTCAAAAATAAAAACTAATTGTAAATTATGAAATGTTTTCCTTATCTGTGCTACTTCTTGACACTTTCTACTTCTGTGGACTTGTATCTCTCTGCCACAGCCACCCAGGGTGCTAGAATTACAGGCAAGGGCCATTATACTTAGCTTAGTCATCATTCTTTGGATAAAATGCTTCACAAAAGATGAGACTAAACAGTTAAAAAATTCAGTGAAATGAATGATTTATAAAAATAGTATTTAGGCATTATTTAAAAACTAAATCCCACCTGAAAGAATTTATCCTTTAAAATGAAAACAATCTAGGGGCCAGAGTGATAGCTCAGAAGCACAAGCACCTGCCTGGCAAGTACAAGGTCCTGCATATGATTCCCCAGGGGGGACACACACACCAAAACAATCTAAAGTTTTCATATTAGTCACAATTTCATGTCAGCTAATGAAGTTCAATTTCAAAGTCAATTACAGGCTCTTACCAAGTGGAGCTTTGAGAAAACGCCGCTCAATCCCCTGTTCTATCTGAAAGAGTGCGGTTGCCAGATAATGAACGACGTTGCTCACCGACTGCGGTGTACTTGCATTAGTTGAGACAGAGCTTGGAGTTTCTGTTTTAATCCCCAAAAGTCTACATGAAAAAATGAAGAGTTCATGGCACTTAAAAACACTACAGTGAAACTTGAACCTATGTTTATTTATTTTTTTTCCATGATATATATTTTTATATAATACAAAACTATACATAACATAAATTATAATATTCAATGTCATTAAAATTTATATATCTATATGCATAACATATAACAATAATGTTATCTAAAAACCTGTGGCTTTTCTAGAACAATAACTTGCTCAAATTAATATTTAATTTAGATAGTAATTTTATCACTTTTATAAGAAATATAAAATTTAAATGAATTTTGATTGAAGTCCTCCCTGTTAACTATCAAAAGGCATTTATATTTCAATAGTTACACCCCTTGAGCCAGGAGTGGTGGCCCATGCTTGTAATCCCAGTACTCAGGAGGCTGAGGCAGGAAAATCACTGTGAGTTTGAGGCCAACCTGGGTACAAACCTATGTTTATTTACCCTCGTGTAAAAGACTTTCTATATCTCAAGGAGCTGTTATATGCTAGCAGGGAAGGGAGACTCAGGTAGAAGGAAAGCTTTGTGAAAGGTTTGACAGCTGATGACACACCTCCAAGCCTGTGTATCTTAGGCAGCTTAACTCTCCCATTCATTAGCCTCCAGCCCTACTCCTTCTCCAAGAAATCTCCACAGTGCAGCTAAAATGATTTTTTCACAGTATAAACTCATTCACTGAAAGACTCTGTACGTGCCTGACCTTGCATTGTCATGTCTTCCCCAGCTTCGGGGCTCAGCCTTGGAGGCAGGAGGACCTGTTCCAGCACAGTAGCCCTCCAGTGAACCACACCTGCACGGGGCACTGACCTGCTAATACAGCCCCGGCTTGCTCTGCAGTTGTTAGCTTGGCTTCTGTCTTTCCACCATTCCCTTCTAATGCCTTAAGAGTTCATATTACCCAAAATCACTTAGAAAAAAAAAAATCACTCTAGTAGAGTTGTCTTTTGGCAGCATTAGTACAAAGTGGAGTAACAAAGATCCCAAAGTTTAGAAAATGATCACTGTTTAGAAATGTTAAATTTCTGAAAGACACACATCCCCACACATTTACTAGAACCCTCAACATGGCAGGAAAGTTAATGGTCACTTTAGAAAAATCTACTTTGTACCTGTCTTTCACAAAGATCCTTGATTGTTCATCAATTTCCATCTCTTCTATATCTTCATTCACAGTTTTAATTATTCCATTTTCCTTGTTTTCTTCACTTAACAGCTCATATCGCCCACTTTCTAAGGCTGATCTCCACATGTGGCGGTCTGTAACCTGTAATTAAACCCAAACTTACTAACCCTGAAAAAGGCAATACAATACTCCTAAGAGGTATGAAGTTGAATGTATATATAAAATCAATTTATGGATACTCTAGAACAGATAAAAATAAAACCATGATCTAAAAATAAGGAAGTGGACAAATTAGAATTTACAGTGTTAATAGATAAAAGCTTTAATATCTCATTGTCTAAAATAATCATACACAGGGCTGGTGAGATGGCTCAGTGGTCTAAAGCACCTACTTAGAACAAGCTAAGCTAAGCAAAGCCCAGGGACCTCGGTTCAATCCCCCAGCACCACATGCCAGCCAGCCCTGCCCCCTGGTGGGCTGAGCTGGCCACACACACAAACACAAGATAAATAAATAAGAAAACAAA
>NW_004524662.1:4809124-4810605 GCF_000260255.1 Octodon degus | reverse complement strand
TAACATTTTCCAAGTATAAATTTTATAAATATAAAACAAATTCACAAATTACTCTGAATACTAAATAAATATCTAGTTAATAAACTCAGTACTTAGTATGTCCAGCCAGCACTGGTACAGCACTTCAAGGGATATAAAATTGGATCCATTCATGTGTAGTGTTGAAAGAATATGCTCATTAAACAATTCTTAAGACATGTACACAGTTCTGTAACATGTACTATAACAGAAGACCCATCTGTGTAGATATTTCTCCTGTAATACTACAATTTCTAAAAAAAAACCTGACAAAATCAATCATAGAGTGAAAAAATATTTTCCAAGATATCTGCACACATGAATGATCTCAAAATGTACAAAAATTTCTGTAAACCAGTACTGTATCCATACATCTATCAAACTTATTAGATACTGAACAAAATTGTAGCAAAGGAAATCTTTCCTACATTCTCCTGAGTGCTTAATATTAAAATTGAGCTGAGTGCAGGTCACACTTCAAGTGGTCAATCAGTTGTTATTGCTTTATACATACATTTGCTTTGAGCATGATTTAATGTTCCATTTTCATGAACAATTTTTTTTCCTGAAATATATCCTTTACAAGGACAAAAATTAGATTCGTGACTTTTTTGCAGCAGGTGGCGTGCTAATAACATGGTCCACGTTGCTGGGTGTGACATGGAGTCCAAGCTTTTGAGCCTGAATATGAAAAAATGCTTGAAGCCTGGTTCCAGCTTTTGCTTCACTTGTATTGCGAGGGTTGTACTCAAAGCAGTTCGAAAACATTAATTCGATATCATCAATAAACTCAGCTAGAGAGGAAAAAAAATAAATACGATTAGAATGAAAATACATAAATTATAAATACAATTTTTGTATTACAGCTGGAAACTTCAGAAAATATAAATCTGTTTTCTTCAGAAAGAAATGATTATAAAACAAGTTAGAACTTAACTATAAAATATTTTAAAATAGTTTTGTTGAAAGTATGCACTTAAATAATTATGTATAGTATGCAGTTATAAAGAACTTCTTTTTAGTAAGATAGGGTTCTATAAAATATCTTAAACACATTCAACCCTAATCCATTTTTCTTGTCCATATGCAGTGATAAGTATTCTAGGGAGCTTTTGGGATATCATTCATATGACACTATATTAACATATCCGAAACAAAAATAGCCCCTTTTAAAGAGAAAAAATTTTCAAAAGAAAACATAAATTACTTACATGCTAATTTATATTCACATTTATTGACTTTTTCACGAATTATATTTAAGGCAATAGGCTTTTTAATGATGTCATAGTAGTCTGGTACCTGTAAAATAATTCCAATATATCTTTTTGTATGAAGAATTTATCAGAAATAAATGAATAAATATATAAAGGTTTTCCATTTAAAAAGCAACATAAGTCTCTCAGGGTCAGTATTCCAGTAAATAATTTAATATGTTTTCAGTCATTACATTGCCATAACATCCT
>NW_004524662.1:4808246-4808824 GCF_000260255.1 Octodon degus | reverse complement strand
CTAAAGTTTTGCTTATGACTTTCTCTCTCTGCATATAGGGATATACTTATGTCTATAAAGTCTGTCTTTCTGAGTTTTTGAGACAGGGTCTCACTATGCAGCTGAAGCTGGCCTTGAGTTCATAGCAATCCTCCTGCCTCTGCTTCCTAAGTACTGGGTTACAGGAGTGTGCCACCACACCTGGCCATGTATATCTGTAAAATCTGAATCAGCATTATTGAATTTGTAATAAGGAATAAAATATATATGAAAAAACAATTCAGCACAAAAACTACCTAGGAAAAATGAGCCAAATGAAAATTTAATTTTTATTAGATACTACTCGATACTAAATAATCCTTCACTTGCTACAGAAACTCAAAGATCCAAGATCAATTAAGACTTAGGACATATGGGAACTTGTACTGTAACATCATGTAACTCTGTTGTGTCCCAAATTTTCTGATCAGGGAGATTATGGGGCCAAAGAGGAAAGTGATGGACGATGTAGAGTGTGCCTAAGGAGAGTCACATGGAGAGAAAACATTCTCTCAGGCTTTCACGGAGAGCACATTGGCCAGGCAATGGCCGTGACTCAT
>NW_004524662.1:4784193-4805180 GCF_000260255.1 Octodon degus | reverse complement strand
TTTTTTTGTGGAACCGGGGACTGAACTCAGGCCCTTGCACTTGCCAGGGAAGCGCTTATTCCACTGAGCCATCTCCCCAGCCCTAAGATTGGTCTCTTGATAGTAGCAAAAAAGATGGCAAGGCACGAACACAACTTGTATATCAAGTAAGAACTGCTAGCAGATATTAAAAAGGTAATAAAGACACCAACAAACCAGACTCAGCAAGGCAGGAGCAAGTCAAGGAAGAAGAAATGATCCCATTTCATCATGATAAAAATATTGCAAAACACATCTCTAAAAATATTAAGTACATTATATTCATTAAGTTCCATTTAAGATAGCAGATAGTCAAAGAGTGTATTTAAGAAATGTGTAAGTCCATATGTAAGCTTTTTAATACAGGGAAATAAACTTAGTTTTCATAAAAATGTATTTTTCCCTGATCATTCAAAACACACATCTTGCACATACATATAACTAAACATTACCTAAATTCTAGGCCACACAAGTTAGTAAAACTAAAAATACAAGCAGGTGCAAACCTTGATTGCTCCCAGTGTTCCTTGATAGATTCTGTCTTCAATGTCCAAAAGGAAATCTCTCAGTCTCAGTTCAAGCTGCCTTTCTGCTGACATCTGAGATGGGTCATATGCACTGGGGTTTCTTCCCCGAGTACATATAGGTTTGCTATCAGTTTGAGGTTTATCTGAAATTATAGTTGAGTAACTTTATTATAATTAATTAAAATACAATCAGTCCATGTTGTTATAATTTTGAGATAATGGATATAAAAGCATTTTGTAAATTCAAGTACCAAAAATAATAAATATTTGCAAATCATATATTAGATAAGAGCTCTGGATGCAGAAGAACTATTATAATTCCATGAAAAGACAAGCCAATTAAAAAGTAGGTAAAGGATCTGCATAGACATTTAAGGAAGAACATATAAATAGCCAATAAGCAATGAAAAGATATTTACCATCATTAGCCATTACAGAAAGACAACGAGGGACCACTTCACACCCTGTAGGATGGCTATAATCAAAAAGTCAGAGGCCAGTGAGATAGCTCAGTGGAATTAGTGCCTGCTTAGGCAAGCCCATGGGATGTGCTGGCCCTGCCCCGAGGCACACTGAGCTGGCCCCTGACACCGGGCATGGTGGCACACTCCTGTAATTCCAGTGCTGGGGAGGCTGAAAACAGTACCATCACTACGAGTCTGAGATGCGTAGTGACACTTTGTACCAAATACATTTAAAAAAACAAAACAAAAAGTCTGAAAATTTTAAGTGTTGAGAAAGAAATGGAGACATCGTAACCCTCACATACTATGGATGAGAAAGTAAAATAATGTAGCCACTGTGGGAAACAACCTAACAGTTTCTCAAAAGACTAAACAGTGTCACATGACCCAGTAATTCCATTCCTAGGTATATACTAGGTAAAACAAATGAAAAGCTATGCCAACATAAAAACTTTTATGTGAATATTGTAGCAGCATTTATCAAAGTAGCCAAAAGATAAAAACAAATCAAATGTCTCTCAACTAATGAATGAGTATATACAAGGGAATATTAGTTGGCCATAAAAAGAATGAAGTTCTGATACATGCTACACCTTTGTCAAACCTTGGAAACATTATGCTAAGTGGAAGATGTCAATCACAAAAAGGCCATATGCAGTGTTATATTCACAGCAACTGTCAAGGACAAGAGGTGTTACAGAGTCAAAGACCCGTATTTCCTATAGAAATATAGAGGAGTGATAGCTAAAGGGTTCAAGTTTCATTTTGAGCTAAATAAATAAATGTTCTAAAATTGACTGAAAGTTGCACATATTTGTGAACATATTAAAAGCCACTGAGTGGTATAATTATTTTCAATAGATGAGTTACATTATGGGTTATGTTAAATAATGTACAGTGTGTAGAGTATTGTGATCTAGCTTGGTATGGCAGCACGTGCCTGTAATCTCAGCACTCTGGGAGGCTGAGGTGGAAGGATCATAAATTCAAGCTCAGGCTGGACAAGAAATTTAGCAAGAGTATGTTTCAAAATAAGAAACAGGAGCCAGGCATGGTTGCACATGCCTGTGATCACAGCACTGAGGTGAGGCAAGAAGAGCATCCAAGTTCAAAGCCAGCCTGGGCTACACAGTGAGTTCAAGCCCAGCCTAAACCACACAGCAAGACCCTATCTCAAACAAAACAAAACAAAAAAGAAAAGGGCAGGGCTGAAGATGTAACCTCTAGCACTGGGAAAAAAAGTAATCTCTACATTTTAATTCTGAGAAGATCTTATGTAGTCATGGTAATGTGTCCCTAAATGTAAGTAGTTATCTATCCAGAAAATCTCATTTCCTAATATGAAACCTTAGATCTAAAAATGTTTCTGCTTTATCTGTAATCGATGGGCCACCCATAAAGCAGGAAATGCTGATACCTGATCTGTATACCTGATCTGATATCTGATTGGCCTGTGCAGCCAATCTTCAGAGACCCTCAGTGAACTCTCCCACTGGCCTCTCTCTCTCACTTTACTCATTACAACTTCTCCAGAACTGATGGCAACCCTAGGGCAGTGGGGATTTCATTCACTAAGCAGGAACTGAGGAGCTCAGGAAGAACATCCATCTCATCACACCAAACAGGGTTCTGCATAATTCAAATAAATCTAATGGAATTTAGAGAACCTTTGTTCTTTCTTTCACATCATGTAGCCTAGGTTAGCTTCTATTTCCTGTGTTCAAGTGATCCTCCTGTCTCAGCCTCTTGAATAGCAGGGGCTACAGTATGTGCTCTTGAACCTGGCTCAAGAGCTTTGTTTTTAGGAAGAATTATAAACTGGCTCACAAACTGAAAGCATGATCAAAAGGAAAGAAAGTATTTGAAATATATTTCTAATAGCATGAAAAATGTTTAATCCTGAACATCCAGAGTATAGAAAGGAGGAAAAAACCCGTTTTCACTCAACATTTACCTTTTAAAAAAAGGGGAAAATTTACCTGAAAAATGAAATTTTTCTTGAGAAAAATGGGCTAGCTGTGCACATATTCTGCTTTTCTCTTGCAGCAAGGTTTCTTTTAAGGCACTTTCTCTGTATCCTCTAGAATTAAGAGCTTCGATAAGCTGGTCTAGCTGTTCACAAGAACTGTAAAAGCACCACCGATTTGGCTTACGCACTGGCTTTGGCAGCTGTGCAGAACTGTCACAGGGACCTTGGTCCTCGTTGGAGGTAGATTCCGACATCAATGACACTCCAGTTTTAGTAGATACCTGAGGATCTTGAGACTGTACATTATTCTGAAATGATGAATGTCTAGGCAACAGCATGTCTTCAGTGAGACCAGAATAATCCTCTTCAATAAACAATCCAGGAATAGAAGGGAAAATCCAGTAACGCCTATACATGCGGTCACGGCCCAAGGGAAAGATATTGGTACACGCTATGGCACTTTGGATCTTTTCTAAGAGCTCCTTTTCTCTTCGTTGCTGTTCCTGCTTGAAAGCTTCTTCCTCATCAGCAGTAAGAGGCTCTTGCATTACACAGTTGATCTCTACTTCCCTTGTCAATTCTTTAAATGCATTTTGTCCTCTTTTGCCTGCAGATAAACATTTATCATATTTTAAATTTTCATTAGAGAAAAAAAGATATACAACTACCTCATATTATAGATTTAACTGTGATCCCTCTACTCCAAATTCATATATTTAAGCCATAATTTCCCATGTAACTACAAATTCACCACACTTGGCCTTAATAATTTTTAGCTGGTAAGTTACACAAAAAAGGGGCTAGGTGTTGTGTCACATGCCTGTGATTCCACCACTATGGAGGCTAAGGCAGGAAACTGCCATGAGTTCAAGGCCAGCCTGGGCTACATAGTGAGTTCTAGGGTAGTGAGATACCTCTGGGTTGTTGCTTCCCTTTCTTTCCAACTAGCTAGAATGGGAACATGGTGATAAGTCATTTTGGGAAACAAGGATGGAAGCAAAAGCCACAGTATGGCAATACCAGCAAGATGAAAAGACCTGGGATCCCTGATTATGTGTCTGGACTTTTATGATACATAGGACAATGAGACATCTTTGTTGCTTCAATCACTGTCAAATTGGTTAATGGTTAGACAGTGTTTCTTTTGTCTTTTGCTTGAGTTAGTGAAAACTGAATTATCTGCTTCTTTAAAACTTAGCAGATGAGTTCAAAGCCAGGTTGGGCTATATAGTGAGACCCAGTCTCAAGGAAGGAAAGAAGGAAAAAGAAAGAAAGAAAGAAAACCTTAGCACAATTCATCTCTAATGCTGTTTACAAGTGAAATTTCCTCCTGTTCTCTCTCTCTCTCTCTCTCTCTCTCTCTCTCTCTCTCTCTCTCTCTCTCTCTCATTGGAGACTGAACTCAGGACCTTGCTCTTGCCAGGCAGGTGCTTATGTGCTGAGCTATCTCCCTGACCCTGATGTTTTCTCTGGGGAGGATGTTTAGTACTCATTCAAAAATTCTAAACTTCAATGGTTTTATACCATTCATATGTTAAAATTTTTCCTTAACCCGTTTTGATAAATTGTACTTTCCTTAATTTTGTTCATCTTTGCTTACATTTTTAAGCTCACTGCCAGAAAGCTGTTACAGTTTAATGTTATATGTTGCCCTTTTTTTTTTTTTTTTGTGGTGCTTGGAATTGAAGCAGGGTCTTCTGCATGCTAGGTAAGGCCTCTGCCACTTGTGATATAGTCTGTCTACCTCAGTTAGGTTTCTAATCTATATGCTGGTCCATTTTCTTTTCTTTTTCTTAAAATTTTATTTATTTATTTATTTATGTGTGTGTGTGTGTGAGTGTGTGTGTGGCCAGCTCAGCCCACCAGGGGGCGCGGCTGGCTGGCATGTGGTGCTGGGGGATTGAACCGCGGTCCCTGTGCTTTGCTAAGCTTGTTCTAAGTAGGTGCTTTAGACCACTGAGCCATCTCACCAGCCCCCAATGCTGGTCCATTTTCTGTCCTCATTTCATGTATTATGATCCTCTCTTTTGTCTTTTTGAGACAGGGTCTCACTATGCAGCTCAGGCTGGCCTTGAGCTCACTTTGTAGCCCAGGCTGGTCTTGAACTCACAACAATCCCCCTGCCTCAGCCTCCCAAGTGCTGGAATTACAGGTGTGTGCCACCACCTCTGGCTCTCCTTTTTTTTATTGGCTGGCTCAGGCTGCCTGAAGGGCAGGTCTGGTGTGGCATGTGGTGCTGGAGATCCAACCGCAGTCTCCTGTGCTTGACTGAGTTTGCCCAAGCAGGCACTTTAGACAACTGAGCTAACCCGCAAGCACCCACCCCCCCATTTTTAAAATCAATTTGAACAAGTATTTGTCTAGTTTGTGCATGTTTTCTAAAGAATAACTTCTGGTTTTGTTGTTCTCTTTTTATGCTTGTATCTTGTGCTAATTCCTACTCTATTACTTCTTTCAAGTCAGGCAGTTTATTCTATTTTTTTTTCCCTCCCTATCTTAAATGAATATAAGGGGCCGGGGAGATGGCTCAGTAGAATAATAAGTGCTTGTCTGGCAAGCGCAAGGGCCTGAGTTGAATCCCCAGTTCCACTAAAAATAAAATAAGTGAATATAGGCTCAGTATGTTTCTCTCCTAATATATACTACAAGCTATGATTTTTTCTCTAAGCACAGCGACAGGACTCAAAGCATTAGTATGAAGTAGTGATTAGTTTAAAATCTTTTCTAGATTCCATTAAGGCTTTTCCTCTGATTCATTGCTTAGAATTAGGTTTCAAAATTCTGATCAAGTAACGTTTGTTTCAGATTTTGAAACTGACTTCACTGTAATCAGAGAATATTGCCTCCATGATATCTGCAATTTTCTACTCACAGAGGATCCCATTCAAATTACAGGTACAGAATTCACTTAAGGACTGCTTTTGTTATAAAATGGGGATGGTAAAGAGCCTCAGAAGTAATAGGTATCAACAGCTTTAAAAAGTACATTCCCGGGGCCGGGGAGATGGCTCAGTAGGATAAGTGATTGACTGGCAAACGCAGGGATCTGAGTTCAACCCCCGGTTCTGCCAAAAAAAAAAGTATTAAAAAAAAAAAAAAGTATAAAAAAAAAAGTACATTCCCTTGGTCTAGCAATTTATGAAATTGTTTTAAGGTAGTAGCGATTTCCATTCTAAGCAATGTAACACCAATATGAACATTATTGATCTTTGCATCACTGACATGCAGAAGGCATTCGGTAATGTTGAATTAATTACATTATAGAATTATATTTTGGTTTGGTTTTATGCAAAAACTCAGCTGAGCATGGTTTTAATTTTAGGAGGCCAAGGCAAGAGAACTGCAAATTTGAGACCAGTCTGCATAACTTAAATAAACAGAGTTAGGATGCAGCTTAGTACAAAGGCTCTGGGTTCAGTCCTTAGTACCTCAATTAAAACAAAACAAAACAAAACCCCCTCAACAAAACTTACCAAGTAAAGGTTAAGAAACTAAAGTTATGAGAAACTGATCCATTAAAGAAATATAAGTATTTCTCTCTACAGAATATATGACATGTGAGTCAAGATTTAATCATAAATTACTAATAACTTCGTGACACCTTAAACAAAATGTCTCCATTTTCACAATGCATCATGAATTATGAAGTGGCATTTTAAAATTTATATCCTGGAACCACAAAAAAAAGTAATCTAATATATATTTCAGAATATTTAATTAATAAAGTACCTTATCAATTAAAATAAACACATAATCATGCTCTTAAGAAATCTCATTATTACCTCTTCTGCTTTTCTTCTGTGATCCTACGTCATCTTCGTCTTCGGTGACCATATCTTGATCAAGTTCCTTTCTTTCTATTTCTTTGCTCTCAGTGCTAGTATCAAATTCTTCCCTTTCTTCCTCACTTTTAGATACAAAGATGACATTTATTAGTGCATATATAACTCTATTCATCAAATAACTACTGTTTGTCTACAAAGTAGCAGGCATACTCAGAGAGTAGTGAACAATAGGATACAAATTTACAGTTTTGAAAAGAAAAATTATAGATAATTTCCTAAGCCATTGTAAAGGTACATTTATGTAACAAGCAGCACTGAAATACAAGTTCAAGGTGCTGGGAAGCATTTCAAGGAGAACCAAAACTAGTGTCCAAGATCAAAAAAAAAGGATGGCTTAAAGAAGAGATATTCAAAGGGCCAGTGAGACAGCTCAGTGGACTAAGCACCTGCTTAGGCAAGCACAGGGACCAGGGTGTGATCCTTGGCACCATCCGCCGCGCCGGCCCCACTGCCAGGTGTGCTGAGCCACAACCAAGTCCAGGGCGTGGTGGCGCAGGCCTGTGATCTCAGTGAGGGGAGGCTGAAAACAGGAGGATCACTAGGAGTCTGAGCTGTATAGTGAGACCCTATATCAAACAGATTAATAAAAAGAGAGAGAGAGAGAGAGAGAGAGAGAGAGAGAGACATTTAAAGTGCAAGCCAAGGTAGACAGGTAAATAGCAGACAGCAGCAAACAGAAAACTAGTCTGTCCTGCAGAGGAAGAACATATGCAGAAGAATGGCTCTGAATGGAAAAGGAAGGAGCTTACAGTTAAGACAAATGAAAAAGCAATAATCCAAAATAAGAACAGCATTAGATCATGTTTGGCCTTCGAGTGTTATCGAAAAATTAATGGGAAAAAACTTTTAAGATTTAGAAAAGAAAATAATAGATTAGAAAGCACTTTGGGTACCCTGGTGAAAGTTATCTGGGTTAGAAAGTAGATGCAGGAAAGCTAGGCATGGTGATCTGTGCCTGTAAGCCCCGCACTTGGGAGACAGAGGCAGGAGATTCACAAATATTGGGGGAAATAATTGATCTATTTGATATAATTTATATTCCATAAAAACCACCACTGAAAGGTGCACAATTTAGTGGGTTTTTTAGTACATTCAGAAGATTATAAATCATTACCAGTGTGTAATGTCAGAACATTTTCATCATTCCAAAAGAAAACCCCATACCCATTTTTGTGTCACTTCACATTTTCTCTTCCATACTGCTCTTGGTAACCACTCATTTATTCTTCTTTCTTTTTTCCTACCAGTACTGGGGATTGAATCCAGGGACTCTTCACTGACCTACATTTCCAATCCATTTTTAATTTTGAGAAAAGGTTTTGCTCAGTCAATAAATGGGACAGGATGGGCTGGAATTACAATCCCCTTGCCTCAGTCTCCTGGCTACCCACACCTTTTTTTTTCCTTCTTCTTTTTTCATTTGTGTATTTGGTACAGAGTCTCACTATGCAGATTGGACTCGTGATCCTCCTGTTTTCAGTCTCCCTAGCACTGGGATTATAGGCGGGCGCCACCATGCCTGGACTCTACCATTATCTTTCTAATTATTTTTTAAATGTATTTGATATAGGGTCTCACAATGCAGCTCAGACTCCTAGTGATCCTCATGTTTTTAACCTCCCCAGTGCTGTGAATACATGCATGTGCCACCATGCCATGGATTTGGTAGCTGGCCCAGTATGCCCAGCAGCGAGGCCGGCGTAGCTGATGGTGCTGGGGATTAAACCCCAATCCCTACACTTGCCTAAGCAGGCACTTAGTCTGCTGAGCTCTCTTGCTGGCCTCGCATATCTTTTTATAAAGCTAAATATACTTTCTTCTGTGGATGTACCACAGAAGAGATACATAATTTTGTGTTCCCATGGACCAGGTAGTGGACATTTGGTTTGCTACCACTTTTTGCTTCTAAGAGTAATGCTATCATGGACATTTGGGTACACATTCTGGGTGACTATATGCTTTTAATTCTCTTGAGTACATAACCCCCATTGCTGCCCCATATGTAACAAACAGGGTCACATGATTTAACCTGAGGAACTGCCAAACTGTTTTCTAAAACAGCTGCACCATTTTACAATCCCCACAAGGATGTATGAGAATTCTAATTTTACCACACAACACTTCATACCCAACAATCTGATTATTGCCATCTGTGTAGGGGTCAAGTGGTACTGTGTTAATGTGCGTTTCCCTGACAGCTAATGTTGAGCAGCTTTTCACACAATTACTGTTCTGTGGAGAAACACTGGTTCAAATCCTGTGCCACATGTATGTATGTATGTATGTATGTATACATGCATGCATGCATGTATATGTGTATTTGGTACAGGATTTATGGGGTCTCACTACAGATTGGACTTGTAGTGATCCTCCTGTTTTCAACCTCCCAAGTGCTGGGATTACAGGCACGTTCCACCACGCCCAGTCTCAATTACCAGCTCAGCATGCCCCAGGGGCAGGGTCAGACCAGCATGCCAGGGGTCAAACCCTGGTCCCTGTGCCTGCCTAAGCAGGTGCTTTTGTCCACTGACCTACCTGGCCAGCCCTGCTATGCCATTTTTAAACTGGATTGTCTTCTTTATTGTTGTACCATAAGAACTATCTACATACATTCTTTATATATTCTGTACAAAGTTCCTTACCAAAAGTATAATTTGCAGCTATTTCTCCCTTTTACTGTGCTGTCCTTTTACTTTCTTGATAGTGTCCTCTGAAGCATAGAAGTTAATTTTGATGTGTCCAATTGTCCCTATGTAGGTGGTTGCTACATACTAAAGTGCTGCTGGTTTTTCCCTATGCCTTTTACTAAGCTTCTAATCTTATTCCTCCTCTGTAAAGCACAGAGGAACTCTGCAGTACAGTGTACATATATGCTTGTAATGGGGGGGGGGTGGAGCAGGAGGAAAATAAACTAGTACTTATACAAGCAGTATTTTTGCCTAAAACCCTTTTGAAAGTTGGACACGGTGGCATAAGCCTATAATCTCAGCACTTAGGAAGCTGAGGCAGGAGGACTGCTGGAGGTCAAGGACAGCCTGGGCTATACAGTGAGTTTAAGACCAGCTTGAATTGCATAGTGAGGCCCTGTCTCAAAAACAGAAATGGGCCAGCGAGATAGCTCAGCAGACCAAAGCACCTGCTTAGGCAAGGTTAGGCAAGTGCAGGGACCACGGTTTGATTCCCGGCACCACACGCCACCCCAGTCAGAATCTGGGCATAGAGGCACATGCCTGTAATCCCAGTGCTGGGGAGGCTGAAAGCAGAAATATCACTATGCGTCCAAGCTGTGTAGTAAGACCCTGCAACAACCAAATATACTAAAAACCAAACCAGAAAATAAAACAAGAAAACCTATTGAAAGCTTTCTGGGAAATTAACATTGTAATATTATTTCTATGAAACGTAAGTTCTAGAGTCCCTAAAATTAGCCTAAAACAAAATTAACATAACACAGATATTTGATGGCTATCTATAAATATATTTCATATACTTGCTAATTATTCTGTATTTATAGAAAACTACTTTTCTAAAAATTTCAAAGGCATTTTTCTCAAAATTTAAAAGCATTATAAATTTCAAAGTATCTGATTTTTATTTATGTATGTTACAATTAAAGCCAGATGAACAGTGTAATTCAAATCATACCCTATAGATATATCAGCAGTTAAATTTCTTTGTTCATCCTCCTTTAATTTTTCTTGTTTTTCTTTCATCTTTTGTTCTTGTTCTTTAAGTTTTTCTTCCTTCCTTTTACGAATTCTGAAAGTCAAAATAAAATATTATACTCTCACTAATGCAAAGACACTAAACATTAGCAACTTGCCATTAATTATCAAATTATGGCAACTGATCCAAATATTGCTACAGTACTAACATACAGTAGTCCATTCATAACTTCTTTATAAAGTCAATTATACCACAATGTGAAATATGTTTTTTAGATGTGAAGAAATCAACAGTTTTCAATAGCATGACTGACTAATAGGTCTCACCTCGCAGCTGCTTCTTCCCTCTCTTTTCGATGTTGTTCTGCTTTTAACTCCCGGAATTCCTGCTTCGCCTGTCGCAATATGTCAACATAATCTTCAATGAAATCTCTAGTAGAAACTAGGGTCAGCAGCTTCCCACAGAGAGCATGAAGTATCTTCATTTTTTCTCCTGTCAAAAATCAGTAAACAACTTCTGTATTACCAGTGGGGGAAAAAAAAGGAATTGTGCTGGAAATTTAAAAACTTGTGGCTCAATGTGAAAATTCCTAATAGAGAATGGAGCGGATGGTTTCTTAGCCACTTCAAGGGCATCTTTTCAAAGCACCTGTGAATCCAATTTAATAGCTACATGCTAGAAAAGGCATTTCACATATTAATACTTTCTAACTGAAGAATTATTTTTTAAGTTTTAAATTTATTGAGGAAGTTCATGTCATAATCACATGAATTTAAAACACTTCCCTAAAGTCTATTATAAAGGATGGGAATTAGAATACTCCACATTTACTATATGTTCATTGAAATTCATTGTTATGTCTGAAAATTAAACTTCATTTTATAATTATTTTTTGCGGTGCTGGGGACTGAACCTAGGGGCAGGGAAACTGCTGTACCAATGAGACACATCAACAATGCTAAAATCTCTCATTTAAAAAGCAGGTAAAAAATAATTTCACCTTAACCTCATTCATATCCCATTTCCCATACCTCATACCTATTCAAGTAAGTGGCAGAATTTGGCAGGTATAGTTCCTTTTTGTTCTTGTTATGCTTTGCTTTGAGACAGGGTCTCGCTATGTAGTTCAGGCTGGGCTTGAACTTGCTTCTGTAGCCCAGACTGGCTCCTGAGTGCTGGCATTAGGAGTGTGCACCACCACCCCTGGCTAGCAGCTATAGTTGAAGATTCTGGTACACTCTTTCTTTTTTTGATGTGTTTGGTACAGGGTCTACGGAGTCTACAGGATCTCACTACGTAGACTGTACTCATAGTGATTCTCCTGTTTTCAGCCTCCCAAGCACTGGGATTACAAGCGTATGCCACCACGCCCAGTCTCAATCAACATCTCAGCATGCCACGGGGGAATCCCGGTCCCTGTGCTCTGCCTAAGCAGGTGCTTTAGTCCACTGAGCTATCTGGCCAACCCTAGTCTGGTATACTCTTGAATGAAAGAGAAAGCTAACTTTCACTTACCCCTTTAAGTAGGCAATGTTTTATAAGGAAATATGAGAAAACCCAAACTAAAAAAAAATTAAAGCTAGTAAGAATAGCAACAAAAGCTTTAATTTAGGTCATTCTCTTCCGATAATTCTTTCTTGACAGCTTTTTCTCTGTCTTAAAACTGATTTATCATCAAGCATTTCTCATTAGCTACTAAGGCTTTCTGGGTGTAAGAGTGCACAAAGTAGGCAGGTTATATATGTTTCAAATGCAACGTTTACCTGGCGTCAAGTCATACACTGAGGTGCTTGACAGTCTCTTCAGTAGACTGGGACTGCTCAAGCGAAGCTCCACACAGGCATCATCCGTAGCATCAAATCCTCCTCGTTTCTGATATCTGTACTTAGCATTTGCTGACGTTACATCAGCGCCGGAAGCTAAGATGTGCAGTCTGAGAATTTCAGAAAGAGTGCAGCTATCAAGATCCAAGCTTTTCAAACTGCAGCCTACAGTTGTTAAAAATGAAAATAGTGACTTAGAATATAAAAAAATATGTAGCAATGTGAAATGTACCTTAATAAATTAAAAATAAAAAGCCAAACAAAAAATAAAGCCCACACATACCCTGGTGCAACTGCGGCCATGCAGCTGCCAAAGATGCAACTGCAGACAGTGCAGATTTTGTGGGGTCTGCATCTTCATCCAAAGCCTCTGTTAAATCTTTAAGGAAATAAATACTTTATTCTAGTATAAATCAAAGCTTGAAAGTTTGGGAATACTGCCCTTTTAAATGATGAAAGAAACATCAAGCAGCTTAACATTTGAGAATCTCCAAAGAACCAACACTAAGTATGATACTATTATTCACATTTTGCCTAGTCTCTACCTGCAACTGTAAACCCTAAAACATGTAATATACACTAATATTTTCCTCACAAAATATAGAAGACAGTTTCCAAATTACCCACAAGATGCATTTATATTATAAGAAATAGTAAATGCTTTTAGAATTAGAAAAAAATCTATTTTGAAATACGGACTCAAATATCTAAAGATATTTAATTCTTTATAAATATTTTAAAATTGAATTATAACAAAGTATAGATTGTAATCATCATAAAATTAGACCACAAAGAGAGAAAAGAAATCAAAGATGGCAGTGCAGTCACTTAACTATTGATTTGTATTTTTATTAAAATTTCCTATTTTATTCTGAAAATTCTCTAATCCAAGGAACAATGAGAAACCATCTCTGTATTTCCTTCCTTCCTTCCTTCCTTCCTCCCTCCCTCCCTCCTTTTCTTTCGTTCATTCGTTCAAGACAGGGTCTTGCTACGTGTTCAGGCTGGCCCTGAGCTCCCTATGTATCCCAGGCTATCCTGGAACTCTCAGCAATCCTTTTGCCTCAGCCTCCGTTCTGGAATTACAGGCCTGTGCCACCATACCTGGCTTTGTATTTTCTTAATGAATTGCTTAAACATTAAAAACAATACTTAGTTTACAATTAGGGTTAAACAGCGTATCTAGTGGGACAAATGTATTTAACACAGTAGTATGAATATTAATACTTATACAGACTGATAGGTTAAACTATGGAAATGTTAAGCATACAAGAAGACAAAAAACACTGTTATATGAGAGTGCAGTTTCTATAACCTCAGACTAAGCATTACATACAGTGTATTTGAGTTGTAGTTCTACCAGTACCTGGTTAGATACAATTTAGATAAATCATTCAATCTGGGTTTCAGTTTTCTTAAAGAAGTGAGTCTAGGTTAGGAGTTTTCAAAAATATTTACTGGAAGCCCAATAGAAGACTAAAAGGGTGTCTGTGTTAAAGTAGAGCAGGAAGATGAGAATTCTGCCATTCATCTTTCTAATTCTCCTGGATAGGTACCTAGGAATCTCTGAAAACAACTTCAAGGATGCTTTACATTTGTGTGAAAAGCACTTATACTGGCTTTGTGATTCCTTAACCTTCTACCTTACAAAGTTTACATGCTGAAAAAGTTAATCTTAGCAACTGAACTGCTGTCCTTCATGAAAAGGCAGCTCTGGCCTCACAGCTGATTATAATGATTAATGATATTTAGAAGCATAAATAAGACCACACAGAAGTTACCTAACTAAACTTAGCTTATACACCTGCCGAAGTCATGCCTACCAGGCTTAATCTAGCCGAAGTGACAGACAATATATTCATCCTCAGCACAGAAATACTACATAGACTTATAACTTTCCCAATTTTCATTTTACATATAAAACTAAACAAATAAAATCAAGTCACTATAAAATTAACAGCAGCCTATGATGAATGTAATCATTATGTATGCCTAAAATGTACCAATAAACTTAATTTTAAAAAGGAAAAAAAATTAACAACAGTCCTACATTAAGCTATAAAAGAATGTTGGCTCTCTTCTCCCTCAGTAATCACTGTGTCCAATCTATATTATCTGTAAAAAATTATTTCCTAGGACAAAAACTATATAGCCTGGAGGAAATGAACCAACAATGAAAGAACAGTTGTTTTTTGTGGCACTTGGGGATCAAAGCAATGCAAGTACCCTGCCACTGAATTATGTCTCAGCTCACCAAGACTATTTATGCTTATATGTTTATTTATTTATTTACTTATTCATTTGTCTCTTTAAGACAGTGTCTCACTATGCAGCTCAGGCTGGCCTTAGCTCACTTTGTAGCCCAGGCTGGTCTCAAACTTGCCATGATCCTTTTGCCTCGGCCTTTCGGGATAAGCATGCACTACTATGCTCAGCTCCTACCAGGACAATTTATGAGGTTTAACAAAATATTACAGTGAATATTTATTTTTAAAAAGTATTGCAGTAAAAGACACATAGCCATTAGTCCCCTGAAATCACCTCCCCTTTATCTGAACACTTATTCCACCATTCTTGTCATGGCTACCTTCATGTCCTGAACTGACTGAAAACATTCATTTCTCATGGCCATTTTGACTTTGGGGAAGAGCTGGAAGTCTCATGGTGCCAGATCCAGTAAATAAGATGGATGGAGAAACACCAGGACGTTTTCATGAGCCTGCCTTTCCATTGGATGGCACTCAGTAGCAGCATTTGCTGTATTTTAAAAGTAATGCTTCAGGGCCAGGGAGATAGCTCAGTAGAATAAGCGCTTCCCTAACAAGCTCAAGGGCCTGAGTTAAATTCCTGGTTCCACCAAAAAATAAAAAATAAAAATAAAAAATCATAAACACATGAACTGCTTCAGAAAGTGGCAAGCAAGACAGGATATATGTTCAAATTGTGTATGCAGGGGGGAGCTGGGCATGGTAGCTCATGCCTGTAATCCCAGCACTTGGGAGGCTGAGGTAGGAGGACTGCTGGAAGTTCTAGGCCCGCTTGAGCTACATAGTGAGTTCAGCACTAGCCTGAACTACACAGCAAGACCTTATCTCAAAAAAACAAACCAAAACACCAAAGTGAGTGATGTGGTAGGGGATGTCTTTTGAAACAGATTAATGGCAATGTCTATTACTGTAATTTTTAAAAAATTTGAATATTCACCATGCATATTGATCACATTTTATATTTTATATTAAGTAAAGCAATACATGTATTCTTTATTTATTTGGTACAGGGTCTTGCTACCCAGCTCTTGGACTCGTAGTGATCCTGTCTCAGTCTCCCCAATGCTGGGTTTAAAGGCATGGGCCACCACACCTGGCTTGACACACATATTCTTTAAATGAAGTATTTACCATGTGGCACTTTTGAGAAACTGTATGACTCTAGGATTTGCTTACAGTCATCTGAGACTTCACACCAAGTGACTGCAGCTGAACTGTATTCAGTATGTTCTGATTATCTGAAACTGATACATTTATTACCATCTTAATCTAGAATTAGATACAATTTTAACACTAAATGATATCCCAGCAAACACACTAAACTATTCCACATGATGAGGTTGCTCTTTGTTTCTGTACTTTTTATTTTTTTTGTGGAGCTGTAATTGAACCTGTGCATGGTACCACTCGTTCTACCCTCCACCACTGTGCTACACCTGTAGGCCTTCTCCCCTCCCTTCTTGTTCCCTTAACTGGAAGTGTTTTAAGAACTATCTTAGGGGCTGGGGAGATGGCTCAGTAGAATAAGAGCTTGCCTGTCAAGCGCAAGGGCCTGAATTCAATCCCTGGTTCTGCCAAACAAACAAACAAACAACAAAAAAAAACTTATTTCTAAAAAACTGTCCCTTTCGTTATTATTTAGGCTATGTTGAAAATGAAATTAATTTTTTAAATGTTTAAAGAACTATTTTTAATGTAAATTGCTAGTCAAAATTTCTAAGATTTGATACAAACACAGGGCAAACAGCCACAGGGTTAAGATTTTTTTTTTTGGTAGTACCAGGGACCAAACTTGGGACCTTGCACTTGCCAGGCAGGTGTGTCAGCCTATGAGCTATCTCCCTGGCCCTAGGAGTTCAATCTTGGAGACAGATAATTTTACAGGCAATGCTAGAGAAACACATATTCAAAATTTTACCTTTGTTGCCATATCGAGGCAATGAAATGGTGTGGGAGATCGAATTGCCTGTGTTTATATCCTGGTGCCTGCTGATTAGCCATGCTGCTTTAAACTACATGTTTTTTATGTAAGAAGCAGAAAATAATTATAACTATCTCACAAAGGTCGTATGACAGCTAATGACACAAGTCTTTTTATCACTTACTAGCTATGTGATCTTAGTACATGACCTCCTTGAACCTGAGTTTTCCCATCACTAAGACAAACTCATTATTTTCTCTTCTGTCCATCTTCTCCTTTACATACAAACTGCCTGAAGCACCTTATTAGTAAAACCACTATAGAGGCAGGCAGTAAGAGAAAATTCAATCCCATTGGATTATTCAACTCTCTGGGACACTGTGGAAAAACTTTGGCCCTGAGATGAGCAAACAAGGGTGAGGAAGAATGAAGTTAGTCTGGGGGAACAGTTCAAATGTACTGAAACTGAGGTAACCATGGAAAATGTGATCAGTAATAGTAAAGAGGTGAATGATGGGTGAAAAATATCAAACTAAGTATTTTCTTCCCAATGTTTAAATAAATATTTTCAAGTGGAACAGGGAAACCTTTATTTATTGGTCAACATTTATTCAAATAGACCTTATATCTGCTTATATGTATAGACCGCTCTGTGTGAGAGTAAAGCTTAAAAATTAGAGCCAATGAACCATGAATATGAAATAAAATGACAAAACAAACCCAACAATCTCATATATTTTCCCCTTTATATTGATTTTTCAACACTTTTACTTTTTTGCCATCAGGACTTCCAAAACTACAAAATGTATCTGTTTTAATAATGAATTAGGGCCAGGGATATAGCTCATGGGTGCAGTGCCTGCCTGGTAAGCGTGAGGTCTTTTTTTTTTTTTTTTTTTTGTGGTACCGGGGATTGAACTCAGAACCTTGCACTTGCTATCTCCCCAGCCCCAAAGTGTGAGGTCTTGAGTTCGATTCCTAACACCAAAACAAAACAACACAAATAAAGAATGAATTAAGTATAGCATAACGTCTTGAATTAAGGTTAGAACATGGCCAAAAACTCTGTAATGTTACTGGATGTTAGTATAACCTAATGAGTAAAGGAACAAATACTTTATAGTCTGCTTGAATCAGCTAAGATTAAAAAGCAGCCAGCATCAGATGCACACCCATCAGGGTCCTGCTGCATCAGGCCCTGGACATGAAGGCAGATGAGCTCCAGTTGTCTAAGGTAAACAGAACTATCTGAACACAGATTGAGAGGACTTTTTTTTTTTTTTGGTGGAACTGGGGATTGAACTCAGGCCCTTGCACTTGCCAGGCAAATGCTTATTCTACTGAGTTATCTCCCCGGCCCCTAAGAGAACTTTTTTTAAGTCCCTAATTTTAGGATGAACTATAATGCAGCCTTCATAAGTAGAATACTTGCCTAAGGTTACGCCCTCAGGAAACTCATCTTGAAGATCAAAAAGTTCCCCGAATGCATTGAGGAACTCCAAAACCATCAGAGCATCACCAAAGATTTCAGGAGGTAGTCTAGTTTTCACTGGAGTTGGTTCTGGAAGTTCCTGTAAAATTAAATTATTTATATAACTATTTGAACTAAGTATAGGAAATTTAAACCAGTGAGTAGGCATATTCTTTACCTAGTAAGAACTATCCCATGTAGCTTAATGGTTTCAGCTCCAAAAGTTTTTTTTTTTTTTGATTTAAAGCCCCAGGACATTTATTTATACTGATGCCCTTGACTCATTGCTAAGAAATACAGGTGAACTGTTTCAGTTTTCTTTTTTTTTCCCCCCATAATTTTATTGATAAACAAATAGCAATGAGACAGTTTCAAATCAAATTGGTAGGACAGTTTCAATAATTAACACATTGCATACTCTCTTCCTAGTGGTTAATTGCTGTACAAGATGCGGACTTGTGATCCTATTTACAAACACCATTAGAACAAATCATTCTATTCATTAAGACAATGCAACTATATATCTACCCCAACCACTTTGAATACACAGATATAGAATGGACATTCATCGGTGTACCCCATTTTTCCTAAGTTCCGTTATTGAATATTATAGGTGTGTAAACTCAGCAAAATATTCTAAAAGAGTCCAGTAGCCCATAATAGCATTGGGTCTTCTGTTTAACTGGCAATGTCAGAAATTATTGACCTGAGTCCCCCACAGCTTAACTTAACAGCATGGCTTTATTTCTTATATTTCGTCTTCATCCTTTTCTACTGGATGGTTAAGACCAAGGTAAAGCAGGACCTGTGCAACAAGAGTTGTAGCTTTTTGGTCTGAGAAGGTCAATGAAATGCCCTCAGGATTTGTCCTGAGATCCTGTACCTCAGAATGTAGAACCTTTATCAGTGCAGCCATGTGGATGAGTCACGGCCATTGCTTGGCCAATGTGCTCTCTGGGAAAGCCTGAGAGAGTGTCTTCTCCCCATGTGACTCTCCTTAGGCACACTCTACGTCATCGATCACTTTCCTCTTTGGCCCCATAATCTTCTTGATCAGAAAATTTCGGACACTACCAAGGTACATGATGTTACAGTACAAGTTCTCATATGTCCTGAGTCTTAATTGACCTTACAAGGCTAGGGCCAAAAAGTTGGCTTTCCTTGTAGCCCTCCTTTTTCTCTAATTTTGGTCTGCAAACTTAGGTTGTTACCCATCCAGAAGAAAAGCTTATTGTTATTATCAAATGATTTAGACTATCAATCTTAACCTCACTATCTCACTGCATTTCAAACATCTTAGGCATAATAAGGAACAGGTATTTTTCATCAAGTATTGATATGTTGAACTTTAAGTCCCTACATAATATGATAAAAAACATTTAAAAATTAGATTATATTTTAAAAAATAGGATAAAGAATTCTATGCTTCTCATGTTTGCACATAAGTCCTAAAATCTCATCATATACAACCTTGAAGCAGGACAGTCCCACAATATTCCTTTTCCTGTCTCTTGCTTTCATTCACCACCCCCTTCTTCTTGAACATCTACCTACCCAAGAGACATCTTAGCAGTAACTGGCATGTCATGACAAGCCGCCCATATTCAGAATACCACAATGATAGGCACTCCCAACATGAAACAACTATTACAAATTACCATCTTAGCAGAATATTTTAGAACTACAGATATGAACCAATGAAATCTGCAAAATTCCTATGCAAGAATAATTGGGGGACTGTCTTCAAAGGTGTCAGAAGCAGGTCACATTAAAATAAAGGTTTTATGATGATAATGTATATGATTTAGCATCAGATAACATGAATAGTTACATTTTATAACTATAAAATCCAATAAAATTTTAAAATAATTGTAGAAATTATTTGTACTACAAAACTATTGTGGCCCAGTCAGCAATAATGTTCAACTCTCTGACCTTTGGTGTCAGCATCTGTTATTTGCTCTTTGGCTACTTCCTCTTCTTCTTCTGCTATCGCCTGGAAGATTGCAGTCAGGAAGAAAAAAAGCAATTCACATAGTGGGCCTTCACTGTCATTTCCTACAAGAGCTTCCTCTAACACTTCTGTGAATAAAATATTTAAAATACATTTAAAATTCTGTTCATGACTGAGAAAACAACTCCAATAGAATAATACACATTTAACCAACAATAGAAAGCACAGCTAAGTATTTATTCAAGCCAAAATTATTAAAATTCATGATTTTACAATAAAATCATAGATCACTGCATTCAACAAAACTAAAAGAATCTCAGTAGATCAATGTATTTCATCTAAATTCTTTTAACAATGTAAAGATGTTATTATTGTCTATTTAGGTTTCTTTTTTTGTTTGTTTTGAAACAAGGTCTCACTACATATGTAGCTCTGGCTGGCCTCAAACTCATTATGTAGCTCAGGCTGGTCTCAAACTCATAACCATCCATCCTCCCGCTTCAGCCTCCTGAGTGCTGGGATTGCAGGAGTGGACCATGTTGTGCATGGATCTTAAAGAAGTTTGGTTATTTGACAGCTAAACCTTCAAAATTTGACCCAATTCCTCCTCAAATTAAACTTTATAAAGTAAAATTTTGTAAGTACATAGGTATGCAAAATACAAATGTCAATCAAGTAGGCATCGCTGTCTGTAAACATGCACATGCTCCCCCCCTTCTCGGCCTGCCTCAGCTCAGGATGGCCTGGAAGTGCTCTGACCAATGGGCTGTGGCAGAAGGAAGGCTGTGCAGTTCCAGGCTTGCCTTTCAGAGGGCAACTCTCCCTGCTTCTGGACTCCTGGAGCCCTGAGCTGCCTCATGAGAAGTGTAGTCAAAGCAGAGGCCACGTGAGAGGAATGAGGCACAAGACACGCGCGTGGGGAGGTCACTGTGAACATCCCGCTAGTCAAGCCCCTAAATGGCTGTAGTTCCAGCCACTGTCTGAGCCACACGAGACTCCAAGAGAGAATGACCAGCTAAGTCCAAAATCTTAAAGAACTCTGACAGGACTTTTCTTCTTTTT
>NW_004524662.1:4761165-4782953 GCF_000260255.1 Octodon degus | reverse complement strand
TGCCCTCAGGATTTATCCTGAGATCCTGTACCTCAGATTGTAGAACCTTTGTCAGTGTCAGCCATGTGGATGAGTCACGGCCATTGCTTGGCCAATGTTTCAGCTCCAAAAGTTTATGAACCATAAAAACTATAGATTTCCTAGACTTACTCCAACTTTACTAAGTTACAGGCCCTAGGAGACTATGAGGAAGAAATAATTTCCCTTTCTTAAACTATAAACATAACTTTAACCTGCAGTGTATTTCCTGACTGTATTTCATAGTTACGAGGATTGCTTAACATAGATTCTGAAGTCAACTTAGCTATACAAATATTGTTCTCCATGCAGTACTTCCTTAGAATGGAACATATCTACTATTAACTTAGAAATACTTCCTTATAGATCCTTGTGAGTTCGAGACCAGCCTGGGCTACAAAGTGAGTGAAAAGCCAGCCTGAACTGCACAGTGAGACCCTGTCAAAAAAGAAGGAAGGAAGGAAGGAAGGAAGGAAGGAAGGAAGGAAGGAAGGAAGGAAGAAAGATGCTTCCTTCTAAACTGAGGTAAATGAGTTTGGTTTAGATACTTTGGTTATTTCTGGAAATCAGCAGAATCCTTAACTAGCAAACAATCTATAAACACATACCTGGTGCCAGCAATAACTGGATTGTCAAGAATCACAGAAACTGACCAATTTTTTGTGCAGAATCACAATCATTAAAGCTTATTACAAAACACTACCAAGGCTGCCTTGGAATTCTATGTCTGAGTATTTGCTGACTCAACTAATTCTTGTTAAAAACAAAGAAGAGGCTGCTATTAAGTAAAGACACATTTCATCAGCAAAGCTGAACGACACAGAACACACGTGCCACACACCACATAACACGCTCATACCTTGAGATCATCACATTCCATATCTTCTCTGGGCTTATTCCACTGTTTTAAATATTCCATATATTTTCGCTTTTCTTCACGTAATTTCTCTCTTTCCTAACAAAAAATTAATAAAAATTATTAAAAAGAAATTATTAGGCCACATTCCCATCAACTGAGAACCTGTCTGACCTGTGAGCGCTTGGGCCCAGCCCAGACCTACCAAAGCGGGAACTCTGGGGTGGGGCCTGCACAAAGGCAGGGTTCTGTTTTGTTTTGTTTGTCTTTTTCAGACAGTCTCACTATGCAGCTCAGGCTGGCCTTGAGTTCACTCTGTAGACCAGGCTAGGTCATGAACTTGCAAGATCCTCCTTCCTCAGCCTCCCAGAGTGCTGGGATTACAGGTATGCACCACCATGCCCAGCCAGCAATTGGTATTTTAATCAGTGTTCCTAGTGATTTTAATATACACAAAAGTTTTAGAAGCAACTGATCAGAAAAATGTCCATCAAAATAATGCTACAAAGATTGCAAATCAATTCACCAGCTCCTGATTATTTAATCTGGCTCTGCCTATATTACTTCACCCCCTATTTTGAGTCAGTTAAGATCCTGACAACTAGAGTACTTAAAACTCCTGGGCTGAGGAGATAGCTCAGTGGCACAAGCTCCTGCCTGGCAAGCACAAGGTAGTGAGTTTGATTCCTGGTACCAAAACAAAACACCTTTCATTGTATTTGCAATACGTTTTGTATCAAGATTCATTTGAATATAATAACTTAGAGACTGGCAGAGGAAACAGTACGTAAAATCAACAGTATTAGGGTATGGTTGATGGACTTTCTTATAGCATAGGCTATTTCTCCTGTTCACTTGACCTTTTGAAGCTATTACTTCTGATATCTGAAACTACACAATAAATGTTCATTTTCAGAGGCCTCTCATAGAGCGAGCACAAATTGTTTAGAATTGCACTTTAAAATATTAAGTGATGGGTAAGGGCAGGTAAAAATACTGTGTGCTGAACCTTATGTCATTCCAAAAAGGCACGCAAAGAGATGCTGACCTTAATTCATTTATTAAATTTTCCAAAGCGAAAGGGAAATAAACCAATATTGTTTCTTGTCCCTCTATCCAGTCATTAATGTGAATGAAAATGGTAAAAGCATTTGAAAATCAACCATGAACTGAAATATGTAAAATATTACTGTATGTAGAAACAATAGCTGAGAGACTTGAATACCTTTTCTCTTTCTATTTTAAGCCTCTCCTTTTCTTCTTTTTTCTTTAGTCTCTCTTCTTCAATGATTTTCTTCAGTTCTTCCCTCTTTTTTTCTTTATCTTCCTTTTCTTTTTTCTTGGCTTCCAAGGCATTTGCTTTTTCTCTTTTTAATTTAGCCTTTTCAAAAGCTATAGAGAAGGTCAAACTTGAAAATGTATACAGGTAAAAGAGTATTTGGCATTTTTTGTTAAAACAAAAGACCATGAAGTAGTTTATGGGTAAAAGAGATCAACAAACTTGTAAAATTTCTCAAAGGATTGATTGATTAAAATCAGAAAAGCAAATTGTGTAGGTTTTTTTTTCTTTTTGAGACAAGATTTTGCTTTATGATTTAGTCTTGAACTCACTATGCAACACAAGCTGACCTAATGGCAATCCTCTTGCCTCAGCCTCCCAACTGCTGGGATTATAGGCATGTGTTACAATGTCTGGCCAAATGGGACAGGTTTAAGACAAACTATAGTACCAGGACAATCACATTGTAACTTTCTAAGTCTTGACATTCAAATTGTGATCTAAGGATCAGCAAGGTGGCATATGCCTGTAATTCCATCACTCAGTAGGTCGGAGGCAGGAGGATCACTGCATTTGAGACCAGCATGGGCTACAAAATGAGTTCAAGGCCAGCCTGAACTGCATAGTAAAACCCTGTCTCAAAAAGAGTCAACTAATCGGTCACCGTATAAGTCAAACACAATGGTCTGAAACATTGTGCAAGTCCCAGAAACTCCCCTTTCTGCTTAACCTAGATTAAGTCGTTTAATAAGATATGCTATACCTTAAAATATTGGTTTTAATTTTTTTAATTAATTAATTTATTTATAACAGTGTCTCCACTACAACTTGGACTGTAATGATCCTCCTGTCTCAGCCTTCCCAGTGCTGGGATTACAGGTACTCCCCAACATGCCCAGTTTCACTCAGGGTTCCGAGCGGCACAGCATGTGGTACCAGGCATCAAATCCAGGACCCTGTGTTTGCCAGGCAGGCGCTTAGACCACTGAGCCATCTCCCCAGCCAAAATATTGTTTTAAGAGATCAATGGACCTAATTTATTTTTAAAAAGTTAAAGGAAAAATTGACAGTTATCTTTGGGAAAGGAATAAACGAGAAATACGTCATTTTAGAAATACCATATTTGGCCACAGGAGAAACAGTCTTCGTAGTCTCTAAGCAGTTTTGAAGAGATAGAGGAGGAGGGGGAGAAGAAAAGAGAGGAGAGGGGGAGAGGGAGGGAAAGGAGCAGGAGTGAAGGGAAGGACAGGGGAGTCTTTTAAGACAAGGTCCTAACTAGTAGCCCAGGCTGGCCTTAAACTCGGGATCCTCCTGCTTTAGCCTCTCAAGTGCTGAGATTACAGGCATCGCCATCATGTCTGGCTGAAGAGGATGTTAAAACTCACCCAATGTCTTCATTTCTTCTTGCTTCAAAAGTTTATCTCTTTCTTTAGTAGCTTTATTCCTATAACTTGCAATAGTCTGTTTACTAGCAATGCTGTCTTCCTGAAAAACAAAACAAGAAACTAAAGCTATAAACCGCAAGTAATGGTTTGTCTGATCCTTTTAGTAATAACAAATAAAAACAAGAAATTTAAGAGCTCACACTAATTACCCTCTTTGTACTATAAGTGAGTTTTTATCCTAAAGTATTGACATGATTTGAGATCATTTTTATAGTTTACTAATATATTACCTTTAATAACGCTAATTATGAGGTAATTCTACATATTTAAAAATTAGTGGTATAACATCCCAAGAAAAAACTAGTAACATAATAGCAGTTTTAAAATAATGCATTACTATGGAGAAAAAAAAAAAGAAAACTAAAAGTAAAAAATAAATAAATAAAAAAGGAAAAGATAAAAAAAATAAAGCAATGCATTAGAAAAACAATCCTCTAGGTCACCTGATAAACCAGCTGATAACACATGATGTATGCAAGAGGCAGAGACACGTCAGAAACATTCTTGTGGCCAATGTTAAAATTTCATTTTTACTTTATTTCTCATAAAAATATTTTCAACCACATAATGTGTATTATATTACTATCTTTTATATTATAAATTCAATAAAACATAATTCACTTGAATACCTACCATGTACCAGGCACAGTGCTCATCATGATGCTAAACAAGAAACTTGGTCCCTTCGCTCACCTATTCACGGAAGTCAGAGCTTAAGTAAGTAAAATGTGAGAAGGCATTAGATCTGACTTTCAACCCTGTGAGTAAACAAAAGCTCAGAATTTGGCCAGATGCCAAAATTGACGAACCTATCTCATTGCTATTTGATTCTCAATAAAATTAATTTAAAAAAAAAAACTAGCCCAAAGAGACAGTTACAATTGAGTCAGAGATGGAAAATAAAAGTAGCAATTAGTCATTCTGACTTCGGTTGTCTCAATGAATAAAAGTATTAATATCATTCTGAATCATGTTAGACAAAAAAGCAAAGAGGTCAGTTTTATTGTTTTTAATCTAATTAATTAAATTATTATTATTATTATTATTATTATTATTATTTTGTGGTACTGGGGATTGAACTCAGGACCCTGTGCTTGCCAGGCAAGCACTTATTCTACTGAGCTATCTCCCTGGGCCCAAGGGGTCAGTTTTAAACTCAATTCAAATTCCATCTTGTATGTTATTTTGAAAAACCAAATTAATCTCTGAGCCTATGTCTTCAGTTATAAAATGGGATCCTACCTATTTTGAAAAGCCTGGAAGACTATATAATAAAGAATTTAATAGTAGGATACAATAAAAAGCAGTTTATTAATTGAAAATTATTTGGAAGAAGGAAACAGACCTCAAGTCAGAACAACAGAACAATTGCCATCTAATGTTTTTCACCAGGGAAGAAATAAGAAAAAGACATCTTCTGCTTGTCCTTCCTACAGTACTAGTAGCTCTCTTAGCTAACACTTAACTAAAGCCTGGAAATGGCTCTCAAAGATTCTTCAACACATTTTTTTTTTTTTTCCCATTTTAGGGAAGGGTCTACAGGGTGTTCAGGGTCTCACTACTAGATCGGACTCGTAGTGATTCTCCTCTTTACAGCCTCCCAAGTGCTAGGATTACAGGTGTGCGCCACCATGCCCAGTCTCAATGGGCCCTGGGGTTGGGGCTAGCACGGCAGACTGGGGATCGAATCCCTGGCCCCTGCACCTGCTCGCAGGTGCTTTTTCAACACATTTCAAAGTCATGCTGACTGTGATACAAGCTACACTCTGAAGCAGCTGGACCCTGGCCTGTGAATCATTATAGTCATCAGCAACTCCTACTAGCAGAATAGAACAAAGAAGAATGTGTACAATGAGGGTAGGAGAAAATAAAGTACAGAAAGAAAGCATTTTTTTTTTTCTTTTTTTTTAGACAGCGTCTCACTATGCAGTTCAGGCTGGCCTTGAACTCACTATTTAGCCCAGGGTGGCCCAAAATGTGGCAATCTGTATGCCTCAGCCTTGAATACTAGGATTATAGGTGTGTGCCACTCCACCCAACTAAGAAAGGTATTTTTTTTAAAAAACAGAACATCATTGTATAGTGCAGGCTGGACTTGAACTCCCTTATATAGATAGCTCAGGCTGGCCTCAAATGCATGGTGATTGCCCGCTGGACTTACAGGCATGTGCCACCAGGCTGGCTGGGAATTTTTTAAACAAGCAGAATAATCCAAAATAAATTCCTTTCCAGTCAGGCAACCACACTGGGTTACAAGTTTCCCAGTTCCAGAGATTTTTTTATAGTGTCCTTGCTCCCAAAATTGAGAAATGGCAAAAACCCAAAGAAAATTCCTCATTCCCAAAGATAAGAAACATTAAGTAGGGCAGATTAAAGCACCTCTTAGGCAGACACATGGGCCAGGGGTTTGATTCCTGGCCTGCCGTGCCAGCCCCACCGCCAGGGTGCACTGACACGCCAATGGAGACTGAGTGTGATGGCGCGTGCCTATAATCCCAGCACTTGCGAGGCTGAAAACAGGAGCATCACTATGAGTCCAGTCTACATAGTGAGACCCTATAGACCCTGTAGACCGTGTACCAAATACATTTAAAAAAAAGCGTAAGTAGGAAGCAAGCATAGAATTAAACATTATTCACCCTATACTTCCCTCCCTTTCTGTCTCAAAGCTCCTTAGGGAAGATATACTTTGTTTTCTGCAGTTGCTCAATCAGCACATGTCAGCAGTCAGTTACTTGTTTGGATTTAGGCTACCATTTTTTTGTTAGTTTATTTTCAGTCTATACAAAAAATAAATCTATTAAACATTATGAATAGTATATTTCAGAAGTATCTGACCATACAAAGGAATTGGAAAGCCCTCCTGAGTAACTACGAGCTAGACGTTGTGAAGAATGCCTACAAATGCAGCACTGAGCGGGGCAGTGGGAAGACTGCACGCTGGAGCTCAGCCTGGGAATGCTAGGAAGACAGTCACAAAGTACAAAATAAAAACAGCGGGGACGTAGCTCAGTGTGAAGGTCTTTGTTCAGTCAAATACTGGTGGTGATGATGGGGCTGATGACACACGGGACACCAGTCCTACAGACTTGTGTGCTTCATTTTCCATCATATCTACGTGAATAAACAGATCAGCCACACTGCATTCACTACTCAAAAATGCCCTATAAAACCTGAATCACTTGAAATGTATTTTCTTTCCTTTATTTATTTATTTTTTTGGCACCAGAAATCAAACTCCGGACCTTGCACTTTCCAGGCAGGCACTGTGGTCCCTCGAATACATTTTCTACCTTTTTCATTTCATCACTAGAAATCATGTGTTTTGTCTAGCTCAAGCATTATTACTTATTTTATTTTATTTTATTTTATTTTAATTTGAGACAGGGTTTCACTGTGCAGTTCAGGCTGGCCTTGAATTCACTTTGTATCCCAGGCTGAATTTGAGGCAATCCTCTGGCATCAGCCTTCCAAGTGCTGGAATTACAGGTGTGCACCACTACATTCAGCTGTTACTGCACCTTTGAAGTCTTCCATCACTTTATCGGGTCAGAAGTTAATATTCTTCACATTTCAAGCCTAAATTTATTCCCTGCATTTCACTCTACTTTACACATCAGTAACTGCTTATATGCTTGACTCTACTTGGTAATCAATCAATCAATCAATCAATCAATCAATCTCTGTGGTCTGACAGCCATGTCTAATTCATACTTTAAACCAGTGCAAACCTTAACTGCTGAGTAGCTGTCAATATACAAAGCACACATTTTCTAATGAGAAGCAACAGGTTTCTTCCTATAGGCCACAGGAGTGACAGAAACCAAATACTGCTTTTGTTTCTCAACACTGCTTTATAATGTTCTTACGCTCTTTACCTGACTAACAGATACTCGTTTGGGAAGTCTCCCTCTTCGTCTGTTAGCAGGACTGAAGATAAATGTAGGTGGATCATCAGGGAAGAAATAAGAAAAATCTTGTTCTGCTATTTTGTATGTTGAAAGAGATGATGCCTTAACAAAAAAGGGGGAACACAGTAACAATGCATTAGTAGACTACATACAAAGATGCTAAGTCATATATTCACTGTTATTGCTGCTGAAGAACAGGTCAAAAGAGAATTTCATGTTATTGTGTAGTGAAATACATTTCAGTTGGTTTGTTTGAGCATTTTTCTAAATCAGATAACTATCAGCTTTACCAGAAGTAAACTACAGTTCAAAGACTACTTTACCATAAATAACCAAGAATGTTTCCAGATTCCTGAAAATATTTCACAATTGCATGAAATTAATAATTTGTTTTGCTTTTGACTCATTTTGCCTGAGATTTTCTATTCCTGTAATTGTCAAACTCATGAGTTTCTTTCTTTTTACCTCAGATCTTGAACTTATTTCTCATCCTTGACTAACCCCAGACTTTTTACTAATTTTGGCCTCAGGGCAAAGATCATTCTTGTTCTCAAACAAGTGCCATTTACAGAAATATCCCTCATGAAGCATATAAAGAAAGTAATGATGCAAAAATCTTAAATATTAACAAAACAGGGATACTTCAAACTGGGATTTTCTACATAGTATTTTTCAGTAGACTACAACTTTTAACATCTAACATTTAGTCAGTTCTGGCCATGATAATAAACACTTTACAGCTGACTATCAGGAAGACTGTATTTTATCCCCCATAATCCTGGGTATGCACAATTGTCTAGTAGGTATGAATATAAAGTACATAGGATGGTTTCCTCTCAATGAGGTTTTTTTTTTTTTTGTTGCATTTTTGTATTTTAGTACAGGGACCTACAGGGTCTCACTACGTAGATCAGATTCGCAGTGATCCTCCCAAGAGCTGGGATTACAGGTGCAGCACACCACGCCCAGTCTCAACTGAAGTCTCAGCGCACCCTAGTGGCAGGGCTGGCACTGCAGGCTGGGGACTGAACCTCGAACCCCTGTAATTGCCTAAGCAGGGGCTTTAATTCACTGAGCTATTTGGCTGGCCCCAGGATGAATTATTTCTTAACTGAAATGATTAGAAACAAGTGTTTTGGACTTTTAAGATTCTGGAAAATTTGCACATCCATGATGAGATATATGTTGGGGATGGAACCCAGTCTAAACATGAAATTCACACAGGTTTACGTACATACTTCATACATGTAGCCTGAAGGTAGTTTATGATACTTTTACTAACTATATGCATGACACAAAGTTTCATGCAGTTTCATTCATGATATAGGATTTTACAATTACAGAGTCATGTCAGTGCTCAAAAAGGCTTTCGGAATTTGCGGCATTTCAGATTTTCAAATTAGGGATGATCAACCCTATATACTCAAAAAGGCCAAAATAGGTTTTAATACATTTATCGCCCCAACTCCTTATTCATATACACACAATAAACATAAGTGCCCATTTTTTGTGTGCTTAGAGCTAGCCCTGACTGGTGCTTATGCTCATCACCACTGGGAATCAAATTTTGCTGTTTTCAAGTATGGGCTAGAAGTATACTAAAATATCCACTGGGAATCCTTTATTATGCTTTTTTTTTCTTTTCAATCCCATTCATTTATGTGTGTGTGTGTGTGTGTGTGTGTGTGTGTGTGTGTGGCCAGTTCAGCCCACCAGGGGGCAGGGCAGGCTGGCATGTGGTGCTGGGGGATTGAACCGAGGTTCCTATGCTCTGCTAAGCTTGTTCCAAGTAGGTGCTTTAGACCACTGAGCCATCTCACCAGCCCTATTATGCTTTTGATAAAAAATGTTTACTATACCCATAGTTTTTGTTTATTAATATTGAGCTTTTTATATTTATTAACTGAAAAATATGATGATGTCTTTTACTACCTTTTCCCAATTAGATTTGCTCACTGATATGTAACTGATTCTGGCCAACTGGTGATTTTAAAATGTATAATTATTCAAGGGGCCGGGGAGATGGCTCAGTGGAATAAGCGCTTCCCTGGCAAGCGTAAGGGCCTGAGTTCAATCCCCGGTTCAGAAAAAAAAAAAAAAAAAAAAGTATAATTATTCACAGAGTCACTGATTGCCCATCATGTACTAGACACTGTTCCAGCATCCATGTATCAGAAGTACCTAAGTCATTAAAACTTTCTGCAAGCATCACTTAATATGGATCTCTGATATTCCATGCTATTAGGAGCGTAGTTCTAAGCACTGCCCTATCAAGGCAGACATATAATCCCATTTAAATTATCTTTCAGATGACTGTCTTACACAGTTTAAATTTTGTTTCTTTTCTTTTTTTTTTTTTTATGATACTGGGGATTAAACTCAGAGCCTTGTGCATGCTAGGCAAGCATTCTACCACTGAGCTATATCCCTAGCCCTGTCTTGTAAGTTTTAATCATGTCTATATGCTCATTTTCCCTTTCTTTTCGAGATGGAGTTTCATGATGTAGTTTGAGCTGGCCTTGAACTCACTACAGCCCCAGCTGGCCTCTACTTGCAGTGAACAGACTGCCTCAGCCTCTGAAGTGCTGGGATGACAGGCATGTGCCACCACATCTGGCTCCATTTTTCTACTGGTGTGCTAATGTTTTCTTAATTATAGCTCCTCATTGTGTTTACTGCAGGTATTTTTCTCTATGACACCACACTGGTACCTTGGTTCAAGAACTTCATTTTTTCTAAGATTTTGGAAAAGATGGCCAGATTTGTGTTTATGTGGGGAAGATAGTGTCCTGTCACCTGATGCAGAGTTCAGAAACAAAAAATTCCGCCAAACACTTGTTTGCTAATCAAACTGAAAAATAAAAAAGCATCCATGAACCAAGGTACCACTGTACATGCTTTTAAAATTTGTTTATAACATTTTTATTTATTTATTTTTTACATACTTAGTACAGGGTCCACAGAGTCTCACTATGCAGCTTGGACTCATAGTGATCCTCCTGTTTTCAGCCTCCCACGTGCTGGGATTACAGGCCACACCATCACACTCACTATGCCCAGTGTCAACTGCTGTCTCAGTATGCCCCAGGGGCACAGCCAGCATGGCACATGGTTCCAGGGATTGAACCTGGGTCCCTGCACTTTGCCTAAGCAGGCGCTTTAGTCTGCTGAGCTATCTGGCTGGCCCTTGTTCATACATTTTTAAACCTACATGTTCATATTATCAATTCAGTCTCATTGTTGGTTTTTCTTTTGTACAGCTCCTCTTAAATATTTCAGCTTGTATAATATTAAAATTTGCTTTATTTCATCTCTTTTTTTACATCAGGTCTATTTTTCCAAATGATTAACCCATGTCCTGGTTTTGTTTATTACATAATTTGCTTTACCTCTAGAGATCTGAAATGTTACTTTTATATAAACATATTTTCTTTTGATGTTTTTACATAAAAGGAAATACACATTAAGCATTATTAGCTGACTTCTGTCAAGTTCATAATCTTTCTAACCCATCCAGTGCTTTTCTTACTTAATTCTTCTCTATCCCATTGATAGGTATTTTACGTCTTTTAAAAATTAGGTTTCATTTTACCATACCATTTCTCTTAGTGTACAATGAAGACAAAAAATTGATTTTTCTCCCTTAATAGCTAGTAATGAAATACAACCTATCTCTTTAGCCTCTGTTGGTCTTTTAATACATTTTTATCTGATAGGATGCTTTAAAATCATCGTTCATAACCCATCATTCATAAACCAGAACCACACAATTAGAAATCTGTAGTAGCTCCACTTCCTAACCTTTCTTTATGGCAAGTTTTTCATCTATTTTCTCCAGTCCTGGTTCATCTTTTCTATAAGAGAAAAGGAGCCATCTAACAATTCTAGCAACTGCTAAATTAGTATGTAGTCCAAAAAATACTTTCAAAAAGTACTAAAAATTAACTCCAGATAAAAAGAGGGTCATTTCAAACCATCTTTCAAGTACTATTACTGCAATGTTTTATAATATTACCCATTTCTATTTTTTTCTTCCTTCCAAATAATTTCACTACTCCAGTTACCTTAATTTTAATAATTCCATCTTGTGTTTCACAGTGTTGCTTCAGAAAAAGCTTTAATTTTTCATGAGAAAACAGGTGTTTTCTCCGACTACAGAGGGAAAGAAGAGAAGATAGTGTTAGCATCAAAGAACTCCACTCAAACTCCATCTCTGTAAATTTATAACCTGACTAGACAATGAAGGATAATTTCAGCTTCTAAGAGTACTTATATATAAGTTATGAGAAACTTTATTCAGAGTTATAAGTTGAGTGAAGCTATTATAAAATGTCTACCACAATAAAAAATACAAAAGTATTTCTGGAAAAATTTAAGTGTTTTAATTACATTCAATAAACTCTCTTATCAAGAAACAACTGAAGGCCATAAAGATAGCTCAGCAGTCTAAGTGCCTGCCTAGGTTAGCAAAAGGATCTGGTTGATTCCCAGTACTGCATGCCCTGCTGGTCCTGCTCTGGGCATGCTGACCAGGTGTAGTGGCACACACCTATAATCCCAGCATTGGGGAGGCTGAAAACAGGAGGATCACTATGAGTCCAAGCTGCATAGAAAGTCCCTGTACCAAATACGTTTTTTATTTTTTTGGTGAAACTGGGGATTGAACTCAGGCCTTTGTGCTTGCCAGGGAAGCGCTTATTCTACTAAGCCATCTCCCCGGCCCCAAATATGTTTTTAAAAAATCTATATATCATTAAAAAGAAAAGGAAAAAAACGGAGTTAAAAGCTATGATGAAAAAAAACAAAAAAAAAAATTTAAGATAACAGGGAAAAATAAAAAGTATTATAATCCAGTCCAGATAATGTCTCTAAAAGTGTACCATGATGTAGTATACTTTTCTTATTTATTTTATGGCCTATTACTCTGGTTTAAATCTGTATACAATACATGATAATTAACTTTGTAAGGTTTTATATGATAAACAATGAATCTCATGCTGGAAAAATAAAAGACAGGTGGAAGGAGGGGTTTGAAGAAAGGAATTTAAATGTGTTATGTACATATATCAATCCTTTCAGTGAATGTAGTCATTATGTAACAAATGTGTGTAATTCCAGCACTTGGGAGGCTGAGACAGGAAGATTGTCCCAAGTTTGAGTTAAGGCCACTCAACTATACAGTGAGACCCCGTCTCAAAAAAAAAAAAAAAAAAAAAGCTATGATGAGCCAGGAGATAAACGTTTGAAAGCAGTAGCCTCCTCTAAATGTGTATTCTTTTAGTACACTTTAAGTCTCATAACAGCAAAAACTTGGGTTCACTAGTGTAATCCAGCATCATACAGTAGCTGGTAAGGCTGCAGCTGCTCAAACTGTACTAATTTACATTCCCATCAACAACAAAGAAGGGCTTATTTTCATACTCATCTTTGCCAGTATGTGTTCCTGATGACAGCCATTCTGACCGGGCTAAAGTGAAATTGTTCACTCCTGAACCGCAGTGTCCTGGACAGTGACTACTGACGTCACGTGAGTTCCTGGGTTTCTGAGCCAGGCTCTGGCTACGCTGCTAAGGCTCACTCTGCACTCACCCATGCTCTAGTCTCAGCCTCACAAGTAGCTGGAACCACAGGTGCATAAGCCCACACCCAAGTTCATATGTGGCTTTTTAGCAAATCAAAAAATTCAGTCCTTTATCCTACATGGCCACATTTACAGTGTTTAATAACCAGGCAACAGCCACTGGCTATTAAACGAAACAGTGTGTATGTAACATTCCCATTATCATAGAAAGTTCAACTTGTCAGTGCTACCCTAGCATATAAAGTTTTATTAGAGAATTATCACTACCACTTTATTAACAAAGAACAGTATCACCTTTTGATGTAGTAATCTTTTGATACAGAGCTTAAGCCACTTAAAGAATTTTACTGCCAATTATGTTCTCATTTTATAATTCTATGGCTTACCAGTTAAGAAGAAATGGACTAACAACACTATAACCAAGACACAGCACTAAAATGATGAACTATGACAAGCCATGTACTTCCATACAAACCCAGAAAGTGCTCTGTCTGACTCAGGGTTTAAGTTCATACATACTGTTTTTCTTGGGATACACAAGTATGTATGGGACAAAAAGCATGAGGGAACAAGCAAAATTACTTTACATCAAATGATATATAAGATTGATTCCTAGTTATTCTCAGATGACTAAGAGCCTAATCACAATGGGCAACAAAAGGAATTTTCCTAAAATAGATATATGATACATATAGCCTATTGTTTTATATAGTAGGTACTATCTCTCCTCTGATTGGGTTTCAAACAAAAAATTTTAAGGATATTTATATTTTATTATGGAATCTGCCCCCCAAATCCAGGGATGAACCCCAGACTTTGTAGGTGCAAAGCATGAGCTCCACACTCAGCTCCATACCCTGCCCCTGTTTAACTTTCTCAAGGAAGAGACAGTGATCAGATGCTGTGTTCAGGGTTCAAATACTACAAATGAGAGATCTCTGTAAGTACATTCCAATTTTTGAGCTCTGAAAACTGAATTGTCTCATGAGAAATACTTCATAAAGGATACTTAATTCTTCAGCTTGAAGACTATTTGAAGATAGTCACTAATCTAAACAAAGAGCTCAAATAGTCCATTTGGATTCATTTATATGAATATTCTATGAACATATAAATTCAAATTTATTTTAAAATGGAAGCAGCCAGATATGGTGGTGCATGCCTATGATCCTAGCCCTCGGAAGGCTAAGGCAGGAGGACTGTCATGAGTTCAAGGTCTGCTTGAACTCAATAGTGTAACTTTTGTCTCATAAAAAACAACAACAAAAAACTGGGGAGTGGGGAAGAAAAAAAGAAATGACGACTTGCAACACTATCCATTTATTTTAAATCAACCCTTACTCTAATATACATAATTATTTTACTATAAACTACACCAGAGATGATATTTTTACCTGATTTGTGTTGCTTTAACAATTGCAGATTCATATAATTCCTTTTTAGTGGGTTGCACTTTGTATTTGAACAATAAGGGATCAACTGCATCTTTTTTCTTTCTAGAAAAGAAGAGAAAAAAGTCAATATAATTTGGAAACATGAGATTTGTGGGAACTTAGTTTCTATGTCTCTACAAAGCAAATCTTCTATACATTTAGTTTAACTCTTCCTCCTCACTCTATTAGCTAAAGTAGCACAAAGCACACAAATTAATTTTGGTAGGCATTATGGTTTGTGTCTAGCTGTCCCCCTAAAGCCTCATGCGGTCAAGGGTGGGGCTTTTTCAGATAGCTGGATTGAGAGCTGGATTGAGAGTGTGTGATGCTGGGATTAAGGGTACATAATTACTAACTTACTCCACTGATTGGCTCAGCATAGTTCTAGATGAGTGCTATGGGCAGGTAGCCTGGATTGAATACAAAAGGATAGAAAAAAGCTGCTAGTCACTTGTAGCTTGCTGCCTCAATAATTTCTGCCTACTATGAACTGTTTCTCTTCTGTGACACCTTTATGCCCCTGCCACCCTGCTTTTGAGTCAGCCAACTATGGTCTGAAATCTCTACTGACTATGAACCAAATAAAACTTTCCTCATTTAACTTTGGTTGTTAGGTATTCTGCCTCAGCAACAAGAAAAGTAAATAAGACAGTAGGTATTTTAATTACGCATTTACTAAGTTTTCATTAAGTTGGTTAAATAAGCTAGAGGTAAATAAACACTAAGCACTCAATTTAGGGTAAATAAATTAATAAAAAGTAGTTTTTAGACTTGCTTTTTTTTTTTTTTTTTTGCTAGCAGGAATCAAACTCGGGATCTTGCACCTGCCAGGCAGGCACTGTGCCACTGACCTATATCCTGGACTTGCTTTTAAACTTTCTTTTTTTCAGGAAGGGCTGCATGGTTAGCCAGCATTTTGGCCCTAGCCTTTCAAGGTCAGTGAAGACTCGGGACATAGGAGAACCTTTTTCTTTCTTTAAAAGGGGGGGGGTGGAGAACATAGTTATATATATATATATATAGTTATATATACATATATCATATAGTTAGAATGATACAGTATTTGTAACCTTTTAAGATTGGTTTCTTTCAGTTAATAATATGAACTTAGGTTCCTCATGTCTTTTCAAGACAGATTTTTTTTTTTTTTCCAGAACTGAGGATTGAACTCAGGCCCTTGCACTTGCCAGGGAAGCACTTATTCCACTGAGCCCTCTCCCCAACCCCTAAATTTTTTTTTTTTTTTTTTTTTTTTAGCATTGAATAATATACTCCATCGTCTTTGTGTACAAAGTTTATACACTCACCTACCAAGTGACATCTTGGTTGCTTCCATGTTTTGGCAATTACAAATAAAGCTACTATCAATATCCACGTGCAAGTTTTTATGTGGATGCAAGCTTTCAACACATATGGGTAAATGCCAATGAGTACAGTTGTTGGATAATATAAGAGAACATCTAGCTTTGTTAGAAACTGCCAAACTGTCTTAGGTGAATATAATACTTTTAATTCCCATCAGCAACTAAGGAAAGTTTCTTTTCTCTGTTCCACATCTTCACCAGCATTCAATGTTTTGGATTTTGGCTACTCAGCCTCTCATTTTAATTTCTAGTTCCCTAATGACAATGGATATGGAATATCTTCCACACTGCTTCCCTGCCACCTACAAATCTTTTTTTTTTATTTATTTAGTATAAGGTCTACAGGTCTCATTACACAGATCAGACTCACAGTGATCCTCCTGTTTTCAGCCTCCCAAGTGCTGGGATTACAGGCACATGCCACCACGCCCAGTCTCAATTGACTCTCAGCAAGCCTCATGGGCAGGGCCAGAACAGCACACAGGGGATTGAACCCCAGTCCCTGCATCTGCCTAAGCAGGTACTTTAATCCGCTGAGCTATCTGGCCGGCCCCAGATTTTCTTTAGTAAAGTGTTTGTTCAGGTCATTTGTCCCTATTTTAACTGAGTAGTTCATTTTCTAATTACTGACTTTTTAGAGTTCTTCGTAAGAGTTTTGAGAATTATCGTATGTCTCCCACAAACATTTTTTTCCAGCTGTGGCTTGTCATCTCATTCTCTCAACAACATCTTTAGCAGATCTAATGTGTTTAATGAAGCCTAGCTTATTATTTCTTTCATGAACTGTCCTTTTATGTCTAAAAAGTCATCACCATATTTAAGATCCAGGTTTTCTCCTTTGTTATCTCTTCGGGCAGTGATGGTGAACCTTTTAGAGGTTTCAATGATCTAAAAAGCCCAGCTGTGGCCTGCATGGCATAGGGTCGGCCCCAGTGTCTTAAGGGTTTGGGTAGTCTGTACTTTATATTGAGGACTGTGATCCATCTTGAGCTAATTTCTGTGATGGGCACAGGCTCTACATTTAGACTTTTTTTTTTTTTTGTAAGTATATGTTTAATTGTTCCAGCATTTGCTGAGATTATCTTTGTTCTGGTTTAGCCTTTGCACCTTTGTCAAAGATCAGTTAACCAAAACTTATGTAGCTCTATTTCTGGACTGTTTGTTCTGTTTTACTGATCTATTTGTCTATTCTTTCACCAATACTGCAGTTAACCTTCGTAAGCCTCAAGTTTTTCTTTGTTGAATAGCAATATTCTTTGAAGACAGACAAAAATGCATACAAAATACTTGACTCAGTTCCTGGTATAGTCAATTTTCAAATGCTAGTTATAGCTACCTAAAATAGTTCACATCAGAGAAGAATAAGATATGACTTGATAGACACTGACATTCAGACATTTGATATTTCAAAATAAGAGTGACCTCAGATTATTTGAAAAGTATTGTATTAGCCACTAAAAATAGGGAAGTAAAGTTTAGGAGTTTTGCTTTGTTTTTATTTTTTGGAGGTACTGGAGGTTGAATCTAGGGCCTTCAGACTGAGCCACATCCTTAACTCTTTTTAAAAAAATTTCGAGACAGGGTCTGCCTCAATTGCTAAATTCCCCCAGGCTGCATTTGAACTTTTGCTCTTCACACCTCAGCTTTTCAGGGTGCTGAGTTAACAGGTATGTGCCAACACACCTAGTTTGGAGAAAGTATTTTAAAGATGCCTAAAAGGGAACAGAAGAGGAATACAGCTATTATGGAGAGCAGAGGACTTTACCAGTAGTAGACTCACTTGGACTTTACCTACCAGGGTCAGGGGTGCACCTTAGAGGCAGATGCCTGTCTAGCAAGAGCAAGGCCTTGGGTTTGACCTCAGTATGGCAAACAAACAAACAAACAAACAATTACAACAGATCTACACATTTATATAACTTTTCCCCATCAGCACTCAGCTGACACAGTCATCAAATGACTCAATTCTAGATAGTAACAGAGGTTCTTTACCATATGCACCAAGCCAAAAGCATTAAATATAGAACTGTTCTAAGTAAACATAAATGGGATGAATAAATGTAATTGAAAGAGGCTAAGCTAAAACTGTTCTTAGGGCAGCTAATTAGAATTGCCTAGGTAGGTTTCAATTTGAACATTCTAGCATTTGTTAAGCTATACTGATGAGCAGTACACCTCTATGACTAGAGAGGAATGAAAGGAAGCCATGAAAGAATTTTCAATGGAACACTACCAATCTGATAAATAACTTTATAAATGATTTTAAAAATCACTTACCTATTTTGAAAAGAACTATTCTGTGTTTCTGAATCATCACTATCACTGATGATAATGGTTTCTCCATCTGTGCTAACATGTCCATTAGCAAAGCCATTTTGATGTGATGGAGGGAGGACTTCCAAAATTCTACATTGCAACCTGCAATCAAATGACTATTTAAAAATGCGAATTGTTTTTTATTTTACAGCCAAACATTAAGAACAGTCTTATTATTACCAACAATTGAAAAGTCATTATTTGTGCCATGTAGATGGTTAACTGTGCTGTAACAAGACACAAGGGAGGCAAATTTTACTCAACAGAATGAAAACCCAGTCATCAGACGTATGAACCACGAAAGGACCTATCTTATAGAAGCTATGATCCCCTTAATAAACAATTTAGTTACAAAGAAATGGAGAAAGAACTATGCTGAGAAACAATTTAAGATTAAAAACATTAAAACAATTTCATACTATTTTAAAATTCCATTTATGAAGACTCTTAGCATTATATTCTTTTTTTTTCTTTTCAAAGTTTTATTGATAAACATATAGCAATGAGACAGTTTCAAATCAAATCGAAAGTACAGTTTCAACAAATAATACACTGCATATATTCTTCTTAGTGGTTAATTGCTGTACAAGATGCAGACTTGTGATCCTACTTACAAACACCATTAGAACAAATCATTCTATTCATTAAGAGAATGCAACTATATATCTATCCCAACCACTTTGAATACACAGATACAAAATGGACATTCATAGTTATATCCCAATTTTTTTTTTAAGTTCCGTTGTTGAATATTATAGGTGTGTAAACTCAGCAAAATATTCTAAAAGAGTACAGAAGCCCATAATAGCATTGGGTCTTCTGTTTAATTGGCAATGTCAGAAATTATTGACGTGAGTCCCCCACAGCTCAACATAACAACATGGCTTTACTTCCTATATTTCATCTTCATACTTTTCTACTGGATGGTTAAGACCAAGGTAAAGCAGAACCTATGCAACAAGAGTTGTAGCTTTTTGGTTTGAGAAGGTCAGTGAAATGCCCTCAGGATTTATCCTGAGATCCTGTACCTCAGATTGTAGAACCTTTGTCAGTGCAGCCATGTGGATGAGTCACGGCCATTGCTTGGCCAATGTGCTCTCTGTGAAAGCCTGAGAGAGTGTCTTCTCCTCATGTGACTCTCCTTAGGAATTATATTCTTTATAATTACCTTCTTTGTGTTAGCTATGGATTTAGTTTGTTCTTTTCCTAGTTTCTTAATTTATAAATTTAGGTTGTTAATTCGAGATCTTTCTCATTTTTTAATGAAAACACTTACAAATTTCTTTCCTTAGCTCTGCTTTTACTATCTTAGAAGTTTTGATATGCTGGGGACTTTTTTGTTCTTTTCATTCATCTCTTACATATTTCTTGTTTCCTTTGTGAATTTTTTCCTTTGAGTCACTAGATTTTTAAGAATGTTACTCATTTTTTCCACCCAGTTATCCTGTGATCACAGAAAATCTTTTTATACTACTGTAACCATTAATTTTAGGCAGAGAAAAGACAAATCCATTCTTTCTTTCCTGAAGTTGAATACCCTGTTCTCCTGCCCCTGGAGAACTCCAGCTGGTATACTCTGGGCCTCGCAGCAGTCCCCTATCTCCTGTGCCTCCACTCTGAGCTCTCAGGCTTCACACTCAGAGCCATGCCTACAGCCTCTCTCCCTGGTTCTCTAACTTGCAGACAGTCTGCTGAGGAACTTCTGAGCCTCCATAATTAATGGGAACTCTTCTCTGTTCACGTCCGCCCCCCCCCATAAGTCCAATGAGACTAATTTGGGACCTAGGGCCAATCCTCCAGAATGTCTCATGCGCACTTGAGAAAAGCGTGTGTCTCCTGTGGGCTGAGCATTCCATACATATGTGTTATACCTGGTTGATTTACTGTATGGTTTAAGTCATGTATTTCCTTACTTCTGTCTGATCATTCTGTCTACTGTTGATAGTGAGGCATTTAAGTTTCTAACTACTACTGTCTATCTCTCTTAGGAGTTATATTCTTTATTCTGTTTAATGAACTTTGGGATAGTCTATAATTCTAACTATCCACATTAAACTTATATGCGACTTTAATTTTTGTAGTGCTGGGAACAGAATCCATAGCCCTGCTCATGCTTACAAACAGCAGACCGCTGAACTACAGCTTCAACTACAGCAATTATACACGGCCTTGAAAGTGCCATGCAGGCCAGCAATAGTACCTGGATTTTATGGGCCATGACTTCAGAGTCATTCACTACAACCAACATATTCTTTAATTTCATTTCTACTCTGCCAATTTTCAGGGCCAGAAAAAATTATCACCTACTTTTTCCATAAGCCTTCTTGTCCCAACTAATTTACTTTCTGCCTTGAAATAATGAGTTTACTTCAAATTTCAAGGTTAGGATCTTAGCATTATGATTGGGACAATTTTTGTCAGTTCTCAATAGAGATTCAGAAAACTTCCTCCTCCTCAAGTCCCAGTCTTAGCTCTTTAATATTAGAAAATAAAAGATCTTGGCTTCCTTCTCTTTTATGATATTTAAATATCAGTGTCTATAACTTTAATGACTGATGACAGAATTAGCCAAGAAACTGTTTCAAATAAGGTTAACATCTAAATACATAATGCCACAAATGAAATATAAACCAAATTCTGTTGACTTGGTTCATTTGCCACTTCGCATGTTATTTTAATTTTTTTTTAACTTAAAAATTCAAAGGGCCTAAACCAATATTTCAGTAATTTTAATTACAAGAGGTTTTAATTTATATCATTTGTGGAGACTGAGACGTTAACTGGGTCCTTGAGTTTCTAGACAAGAAGTTATCTGGTTGATTCTGTCCCCCACCTTAGAGATACTTAGCAATGTCTAGAGAAATTTTTGATTGCCGTGAATGGAGGAAGTGGGGTGTTTTGTCTTCTACTGAGCCAAGGATGCTGCTGAACACCTTTATCCTTTCAGCACCACACAGGTGGGGGGCGGGCGTGGGTAACGCGGGCAGCTGCTGGCGCATCCCTCACTCCCTTCCCATCCTGGGGAGGCAGGGAGTAGAATGCTGGGTCTTGGCAGGCAGCACTGACACACAGACGCCCTGTCCTGCCCAGCCACCGCCTCTCAGCCTCCTCCTTGCAGTCCTGGCGCAGTCTCCCCCAGCAGGCAGTCCGCACGCTCAGCACTCAGCCTCCTGCATGGGTTTTAGCTTCCTTCTTTTCAATACCAAAGTCCATCTTTTATAACTGTCCATCTTCCTGTATCAGAGAGCACTCTCTGGCTCATACCTCTTCCTGTTTCACACCTCTCTCTATGGAGCTCTTCAGTCTTCCTATACTAGAGACATGGTATTTAAGATCATCAAACAGATATCTATACTTCAAGTTTCTATATACTCTAGCTCCCTAACACAAGGCCACCTGAAGATAAATGTGATTCTAAGAACACAGAGAATTCTATTTGTTTCTTTTTCCCCTCTCTCTCTGTCTCTCTGTCTGTCTGTCTCTCTGTCTGTCTGTCTCTCTGTCTGTCTCTCTCTCTGTCTCTCTCTCTGTCTCTGTCTCTCTCTCTCTCTCTCTGTCTCTCTGTCTCTCTCTCTGTCTCTCTCT
>NW_004524662.1:4744822-4759510 GCF_000260255.1 Octodon degus | reverse complement strand
CAAATCTTAAAAATACTTTTTTATCTGTCTGGAAGTGCACACTCAGTGAATTATTTTCTCTTTCCATTTACCATTTATCATCTCTCTCCTTCCATTACCATAGTTTATATATTCTCTCCACTTCTCTATTAGTCCTTAAACATTATTTTGTCAGTAAGAACTGCTCCCATGAAAGACAATGCTCCACTGTCAACATATCCAAACAGTTTTGTCTTACTTTTGTCTTCTTTTTTTTTTGGTGGAACCAGGGATTGAACTCAGGCCCCTTGCGCTTGCCAGGGAAGCGCTTATTCCACTGAACCATCTCCCCAGCCCACTTTTATTCTCTATACATCATTATCTCCCCCACTTTTTGTTCCCCAGACTGGGAACTGAACTCAGGATCTTCACAGTAAACCACACCCTCAGATCTTTTCTAAAATCCTTTTGAAAAATAAACACTTTTTGAGATAGGTCTTGATGAATTGCTTAGGCTAGATTTGAACTTGTGACTCTTGTGTCTCAGCCTCCCAGAGTGCTGAGATGTATTGCTACTCTTTCTAAAATTTTTACCTCTAAAACACAAAATCAACCTTGAGTTCAAGTCCCAGCACACATGCACATGCACCTCCCCCCACAATTTCCATTTCTATTTTTGGGTCCTAAAACTTTATTTACTTCTCTATGCCTGTCTAGCTCTTTGCTTGGTTGCAGTTATCTCTTTCTACCAAAATATAGCAATTCCCCCAATGTACAAGTGCGTGCATACTTCTTAACAGGTTTGTGTTTGCCTTTGATGTTTTCATCTTAGCAGTATGTAACTGATTCCTAACTTGCAATACTGTAGTCATTTAAAAAGTCAATTTTGCTGGATATGGTACCATACACCTGCAATTTCAGCTATGTAGAAGCCAGAGTCAAGAGGATTGTGAGTTGAAGGATAGCCTGGGCAATTCAGCAGGACACTGTCTCAAAATTAAAAAGGACTGGAGATGTAATGCAGTTCAGTGTGAAGAAGGCCCTGTGTTCAATCCTAGTATGGGAAAAAAAAAATCAAATTCATCTGTCAAGAGAAAGTTTATTTAAACCTTAAGGTTTCACCTCTATTAAAAGCCACAGTATAAAGTAGCGCTAAGTGTAGAAACACTTGGGGGCCCAGGGAGATAGCTCAGTAGAATAAGTGCTTGCCTGGCAATCGCTGGGCCCTGAGTTCAAACCCTGGTACTGAAAAAAAAAAAAAAAAAAAAAGGTAGAAACACTTGGAAATGGTTTGGAACTTCCTCAAATGATTAAACAGAATTGTCATGACCCAGAAATTATAGGAATAAATTATAGGAATATATCAGATTGAAAATGTCCACAAAACACTTGTACATGAGTGTTTGTAGAAGCACTGTTTCTTAGCCATAATGCACAGCCATAATGTATAAACAACCCACATGTCCATTAGCTGATAGATGGAAGGTAAAATATATGCAAAAATGGAGTATTATTCAATAAAAAACTAAGAATGAAGTACTGATACATACTACAGTATGGATGAGCCTTAAAATATTACACCAAGTCAAAGGGATGAGACACACAAGATCACATTCCACAGAATCCATTTAAATGCACAAGAAAATCCATACAAAAAGGAACTAGATGAGTGGGCACCAGGCACTTGGAGAAAAGGGTGCAGGAGGCCTGAGTAATGGGCCCAGGTTTCTCTCTTATGTGTTGAAAATGTTCTAAAATTAGATTGCGACAATGACTTTACAGCTACTAATATATTAAGTACCACAAACAAGCTCTCAGGTGATACTGGGACGCCTGTCCGCTGCAAGCTATTCTCTTGGGAAGCTCCTCTTCCCACCTGCCTACACTCTCCCACATGGCTGCTGAGCGAGCTGCTGCTGTTTCCATAAAACACTGGCCAGAGTCCACTGACAGGGAGTGAGCAATTTTTTGCTGAGCTAATATATTTTTTCCAAGATTTCAGACCTTGTGACCTAGATCAGCATGTTTTCCATCATGGAATCTATCAGAGATAAAACTTGGTGCTACTGGCTTCCACATTTCTTGTCACAAGGAGGAAGCTGGTTGCAGTGAGTAAAGTCAAAGCCTACATAGGAGGGGCCGGGGAGATGGCTCAGTAGAGTAAGTGCTGCCCTGGCAAGCGCAAGGGCCCAAGTTCAATTCCCGGTTCAAAAAAAAAAAAAAAAAAAAGGACAAAGCCTACATACGAGGGAGGACACAACAGTACCAAAGGTACTCACTTTTCCTTCAGATGTTGCTGCAACTTGCCTGCCCCAGTTAGTTGTGTAATCTTTCCTTTAGCTCAATAAATTAGTAACTTCCTTTTTGCCTTTTTTAAAAAATAAATTTGTTACTGTCAAAATAAATAAAATCATAAATTCCAGAAAAACCATATTATTTAGAGTTAATTTTAGGAAGCTAGTAGATTTTTGTAAGATAGCAACATTTTTCATTTATGACCATTTTGTATATATTTATGTTGTTCTTTGGAGCATTTTTAATTTCTTACAGTATCTCATATTGCTGTTAGATCCACAGGAAAGTAAAATTTCCTGCTAGGAATTCTGTACCACACCCAGGTTAAAAACAAAACAAGGGGGCCTGCCCCTTAGCTCAGTTCTTTAAGTGGCTGCTTCAACAAAGCAGTCAGGCTCAGGTTGCTGCAGTTTGATCCCCACAACTCAAGCCAGCCAAACCTGCCCTGAAGGCGTTTGGAACAAAACAAAACAAAACAAAAACTAGTTCTACAGCACTCTGAGTTTTAACAATCTACAAAATACAGACTATGTGGGTGGACCCCAGATCCTCCAAGCACCTCATCTGCCACCCTCACTCATTTGCTCTCACTCCAAGACTCTCTGGTTCAACTAAGAGCATTATAATCTTGATCTTTAAATCTGCTCTTTAAGAAGAACTGAAAACAAGATTCAAATCCCTAAAATCAGAAGATAAATCAAGGACAATTGCTAATTTTACAGAAATAAAAATGATTGTGGGATAACCTAGATGAATCAGACAAACTGATGGAAACACATCAAGTTCCAAAACTGACTCAAAAAAAAAAAAAAAAAAAAAAAATCTGAATGCACCTATCATGAGTAGGGAGAGTAAATCTATAATTAAAGCCTTCAATAAAGAATAGGCTAGTGATAGTTTCACTGGTAAATTCCAACAAACAAAAAAAAAGGATTATACAAAGTCAAAATCCCTCACCTCCACAATTTATGAGTAAGGACTATTTTCTAAGTCACTCAATAAGTTCAACCAATAACCATCCAGACAAGGACATGACAGAGTACATGAAGAATGCTTACAATTCAAACAGCTTACTTCAAAAATGAGCAGAAGACTTGAGATACTTATTCAAAGGAGGTACAAATGGCAATCAGACTATGAAAAGATGCTCGGCATCATTAGTCATAAGCAAATGCAAAATCAAAACCACAGAGATACCACTTCATACTCAACAGGATAGCTATCATTTAAAAAGTAAAAGTAAAAAACACAGAAATGAGCAAGTGTTGGTGAGGATGTAGAGAAAGTAGAACCTTTACTGCATTGCTGATGGTAATGCAAAGTGGTACAGCTATTGTGGAAAATACTTTTTGATTCTCTTAAAATGTAAATTATTTTTAGGGCTGGTAAGATAGTTCAGCTGACTAAAGTGCCTGTTTAGGCAAGCTTAGGCAAGACCAGGGACCACGGTTCAATCCCCAGCACCACATGCTGTGCCAGCCCCAGCCACAGGGCAGGCTGAGCCAGCCACAGAGTCCAGCATACTCCTGTAAATAATCCCAGTGCTGGGGAGGCTGAAAACAGGAGGCTCACTATGAGTCTAAGCTGCATAGTGAGACCCTGTAACAATCAAATACACTAAAAAAAAGTAAATTATTCTTAAATTTATCTTCTTAATTCTTTAAAATTATCATATTACTTGGCAATTCTAATTCTGCACAGAAGAATTAAAAAAAGAACTTAAACTGGAACTGGTGGCCCACACTGTAATTACACTGTAACTATAGAAGTTATATCAAAACCTGTTAGCACTTGGGAAGCTGAGGCAGGAAGATCACTACATAGTGAACTCAAGGCCCACTTGAACTATACAGCAAGAGCCTGTCTCAAAAACACAAAAACCAAAACCTAAATATGTATTATACACCAATATTCAGAGCAGCATTAGTCACAACAGTCAAAACATGAAATCAACCAACACAGCCAATGACGGATGGATAAACTGTGGTATATACATACAGTAGAACATTCAGGCATGAAAAGTAATTAAGCTGGGCATGCTAGTGCATGCCTGTAATCTTGGCATTTAGGAGGTGGAGGCAAAAGGATCCCAATGAGTTTAATATAGGAGCTCAAGGTCAGCTACCTGGTGAGATCCTGCTTAAATAAATAAAGAAATAAAATAAAATTCTGATATAGGCTACAACATGGATGAGCCCTAAAAAATGGTCACTGAAATAAAGCCACTACAGGACAAGTATATGACTACCCTTAAAGAAAGTATTTAGAATAGACAAACTCATAACAACAGGAAGTAGAATAAAGGTTACCAAGAAGCTACTAGAAGTGGAGAATAGGGAGTTTATTGCTTAATATGTACAGAGTTTCTGTTTGGGATGATGAAAAAGTTCTGGAAATAGTGGTGATGGTTACACAACACTGTGAATGCCTCTGAACTGCACACTTAAAAATGATTAAAGTGCTAAAAAATTAGCTTACCACAGTAAAAAAAAAAAAAATTAATAGTAAAGCTAGAGAAGATCAATCATCAAATCTATACTGGTAGTAAATAAAAATATCTAAAAAGCAGCAGAGCAATTTTCACCACACCAGTGTTCCTAAAAAAGAAAACTACAGGAAGTTATATCAAAACCTGTTATGTAATTATCTAGTGATTAAAAAGCTTTTGTAATTTAATGACATAGATTGCACAAAAATATGAAAGGAATCAAATCGGGTCCACTTTTGCAGGGCCTGATATCTGTTACATCCAGGGATCATAGTATTACCCCGGCTCCCGAGAAGCACTAAAGGCAGCTTTTCAGAGATCTCAGGAAGTGTCTTCACTGGCATAGGCAACAAAGTGCCTTTAAGTGGCAATAGTGGTAGTGGGTGTAAGGGAAGAACCTTAACCCAGGGTTCGTTGGTGGGGAGCTCTACAGTGGTCTGGCAGTTGTCAGCAGAACAGCCTGACCACAGTAGAGCCTGTGAAGCAGTAAGAATTGAAGGAATTATTTATTTAAAGCTAACAGAAACCTCCTTAGGGAGAAGGAAACAACATCGAGACATTGCCTAGAATGTAGAAAATATTTAATATATAAACTACAGTAGTTATTATCAAAACTATTATTAACTTTATACCACACCCAAACCACAGGTAGCATTCTCTGTCTGCCAAGGTAATCGAGGCCAGGCCGTGCTCTAGAACTTGGTTAACTTAGTTATTCAAGATACCAAGTCAACATTATCCCACAGATCTCTAAAGAAACATAGTCCATGTCTTTCCAATATACTTATTATTTTTTGGTTCTAGGGACTGCAGAGATTACTGTGGTATTAAAAGTTTTAGGCGAGCCTGGGCTACATAGGCAAGTTCAAGGCCAGCCTGTACAACTTAGTGAGACCTTCTCTCAAAAAAAAAAAAAAAAAAAAAAAATTAAAAAAAAAAAAAAAGATTTTTAAAGAATTAAAAAAATAATGAAGGTTAGAGAATCATGAATTAAGACCCAATTGGATGCTCTCCAAGGATACAGAAACTTGCTAAGTTACACATGATCTTAGCCAAAAGTCTGAGAAATGATTAGAAACTCGCTAAATTAAAGTTTGCTCCACTATTTGACATATGGATCCATGTGTACCTCAGAACTGAAACCCAGACAGTGAGTGATTTCTGAGGATACTAATAACTTCAAATATTCCACAGTGAAAATATGACTGGAACAGCAGCAAGCACACAAATGAGAACACTATGAATGCCTCTGAACTGCACACTTGAAAGTGCTAAAAAATTAGTTTACCACAGTAAAAAAATCAAAAAAACCAAAACAAAACAAAAAACTTTTTTGTTTTAATAGTAAAGCTTGAGAAGATCAATTATCAACTCTATACTGGTAGTAAATAAATATATCTAAAAAACAGCAGGGCAACCACACCAGTGTTCCTAAAGAAGAAAACTACAGGAAGTTATATCAAAACCTGTTAGGTAATTATGTAGTCTAGTGATTAAAAAGCTTTTGTAATTTAGTGACACAGACTGCACAAAAATATGAAAGGAATCAAATCGGGTCCACTTCTGCAGGGCCTCGATATCTGTTACATCCAGGGATCATAATATTACCCTGGCTCCCGAGAAGCACTAAAGGCAGCTTTTCAGAGATCTCAGGAAGTGTCTTCTCTGGCTTACTGAGCCATAAATCTGTACCAGTGATGCATGTGCCATGCGCACAGCCTCTTATGAGAATACTTTGGATGGTATACATCTCTCCCTACAGGAAAAGGTGTTTTTGTCATTGCTTAATTATTATTTCAACATAAAAATTCATTGGATTAGCAAGCAAAATATTAAATATGAAAAAAGCCATCATGTGTTTGACAGCAAGTGACCTTTAGTTTAAATACAGTAACAGTATTTTTAAAAAATAACCCTCACAGTGAAGGACAGACAGGAAGTGGCTTCTTGCACTTCCTCTATTTGGTGCTGTCCTGAAGAATGGAAAAGATGGTCACAACATGACTGTGATGAACATAAGAAAAGGCTTAAATTCCTCATAACTTTTGGACATCACACCAGTCTTAACACTATTTCTGGATTTACTGTATAAAAGACAGAAATTCTATTTTGTTTATATTATTAAAAGTTTTTCCAGGCTGGTGAGATGGCTCAGTGGTCTAAAGCACCTACTTAGAACAAGCTTAGCTAAAGCACAGGGACCGTGGTTCCATCCCCCAGCACCACATGCTAGCCAGCCCCGCCCCCTGGTGCGTTGAGCTGGCCACACACACACACACACACACACAAATAAATAAATAAATTTTTAAAAAAAGTTTTTCCACCAAGCATAGTGACTCACACCTGTAATCCCAACACACTCAGGAGGCTGAGGCAGGAGGATCACTGTGCTTTCAAGGCTAGCCTCAGATACATAGTGACTTTAAGACTAGCCTGAATTACAAAGCAAGAGGATGTCTCTAAAAGAAAAAGAAAAAGGGGGGGGGGAACCACAAAGTAAACAAATAAACAAAATTTTTCTTTTACATGTATTGAAATCACAGGGCTAAAGAAAAACAATCTATAATTAGGTATGTCAAGTACTTTTACTAAATACTGCTTTATAAACATTTTGTCTGCATTAAATTCATTTTAAAAATCAGAGAACTATATTTCTCAATTCACCCAATAAAAGGAGAATAAAATTTTCAAATTTGAAGATCATTTGCAATACAGGTTTCAAGTCATATCTATTTCACACAATTACAAATCTGAAGTAAGTTTAACAACTTATCTAATTTACGATAACATGGGTTATTTTTGTTTGTTTTTTGGATCTTTTTCTTTGCTGGTTATTGAATCCAGGATTTCTCACATGCTATGCAAGCATCCTATCAACTGAGCTGAATTCCCTAGCCCTAATATATACATATATTATATTACATATAATATATATATATATATATATATATATATTTTTTTTTGTTACCAGGGATTGAACCCAGAACCTTACACTTGCCAGGCAGGCATTTATGCCACTGAGTTATCTCCCTAGCCCTAAAAGACAATTTTAAATCTGTGCAGAAATAAATCAATAGTCTATTGTTCTTTCTTACAACTTAAATTAGTCAATCGAAGTCAGGTGATTTCTATACATCAAAATACAGTATAGAAAATGGCTAAAAGAATTTATTTAAAAAGACTATTATATACTCAACTAACAAATTAAGATGACATGGCCAGGTGTGGTGGCATTCATCTTTAATCCCAGCATTCAGAAGGCTGAGGCAGAATTGTTGCAAGTTTGAGGCCAGCCTAGGCTATAGTTCAAGGCAAGTGTGAATTACATAGTGAGACCCTGTCTCAAAAAAAACCAAAACAAGGGGCCAGGGAGATGGCTCAGTAGGTTAAGTGCTTCCTGGCAAGCACAAGGGCCGGAGTTCAATCCCTGGTTCCGCAAAAAAAAAAAAAAAAAAAATACGTACACCAAATAACAAATTAAGGTGAGTGACATAATTATACTTATTATTCTCTTTTCCAATTCTTGTAGCTGAAAGATCTAAATGGAGAAACTTTAGATAGTTCAAAGAAGTGATATTTTTATGCTACCCTTGGGGGTCAATAAACATTCTTGTATTAACAATAAAAGCAAAATGCTGACTGACTCACTGACTGGAAAGAGATGAAAAAGACACAATAAATATTTGGAGAGAAAACTAAAATGTAAATATGAGCACATTCTAATGGTCAATGGTTGCACAATTTTTTGCAGTACCCGAACTCAAAGATTTGCATGCACCAGGCTAGCATTCTACCACTGAGCTACTGCCCTAGCCACAGATTGTTACAAATTAATTAAGGAAATTGATCTTTAATTAATTAATCTGTAACAGATTAATGCAGAGCTACATAATTTGGTTTTATAGAACCCTTTATTCTTTTTGATTGAATAGTAATGATTTAATCACTACCCAAATAAGACTGATCTTTGTCCTCCTAATTTATTTCTTAGTGCATCTTGCATGTTATTCATATGTATTGTATTCTATTTATTCTTGCCCTGCAAATTCTACCCTCACTATCAATAATGCTTGCAGAACAAGTACAATGCATTATTTACTTGCTTATCCTATTAAATCTAGTGGTTTTCACAGAAAATACTCAATTTAATTATCTTAAACAAAAAATGCCAAGATCTTATCCCATCAAGTTTTATTTTCTTTATAGCATGATAAACATCTGAAAATTATCCTGTGTCTCTCTTTATATTAGAATACAAGTCCCAAGTCCTCATCTTACCAACTACCTTCTCTCAATACCTACAAATAGTAGTTGGTACACAATACTTAAAAAGTTTTACTTTTTTGGTACATCTTGGTTATATATAACGATCACATTCATCATAGAGAATTTGTACCTGTACATGATGTATCTTACCGCTTCTTGTCCCTACTTCCCTTCCCTCTCTTTAGCCCCTCTTCCCTTAGTTACTTTGCTTCCATGGTTTCCTTCAATTTTTTTCTTGCCTCTTCCTTTCCCCTGTCCCTTCCTTGTTTCCCTTCCCATCTGAATATTCTTTCCAATGTCTATTACACATTTTGACCTTAGTTGTACTTTCAGTTTCTCACACAAGAGATGAGTACACAACACTTATTGAATAACTTGCATCAAATTTGCCTGTGCACGCTGTAAAGCACTAAATCGCAATATTCTCTTATCAGCTTTATCAACATTTGCATTTTTCATCAGTGGATAGTAAGTCAAAAGACAGAAAAGCTAGAATAAAAATCCTATTTTTCTCTAGGCTTGTAATCACCTTTTGCTGCCACTAGGTAGCATTCTTTCACATGTTTAAACACCTCAGCGCATACAAGTCAAATAAGACAACCTTGGAGAAGCACAACCACTAAACTGTAAATAGCAGGGTGACTTGTTCATTGTAGTTTTTTCCCTTTAAGCCCAGGATCAGAGGAAGACACTGACTCTGAAACACTTGCCAATATGACCTCCATCACTATTAGGGGAAATGCTTCAAAGCCTGACCTGAGTAATCTGAAACTTACAAAGTGCTCCCACGAACTGACCACGTACTTGAAAATTACAAAGTAACTAAGTAAAATGAAAAGTAGTTGATGTTCAATAAATATATTCAACTGTCACCCATTACTCTGATTGACTACTATGCTTTACCACTATTTTCACACTTATTTATTCCACCCAAACAGAATACAGCAGTTCTGATACTGCCTCTGCTTGGAATTTTCCCACTTCTCATGCTCGGGAAGTTTTAATTAATTAACTTCTGTGTATGCACTCAGCTGTAAAATGGACATGTAGGCACCTACCACATACACCTATTATGGGCATTAAATAAAACAGTAAACACAGAAAGCTTAGCACACTGTTTATATGTAGCACTGAAAAGTTTATTAGTATCATCTCCCTAAAATGACATAACAAACTCTCAAGAACAGTGACTGAGTGCCAGGTGTGGTGATGCATCCCTGTAATCCCAGCACTCTGGAAGCTCAGGCAGGACAAACAAAAATCCCAAAAGAAAAAAAGATGAGGAGCCACAGCATCTCCACTGGCATCTCTGATAAGTAAAGGAGGGATGTAACATTTACTGAGCATTAAGGGCCAGCAAGATAGCTCAGTGGACTAAGCATCTGCCTAGGCAAGTGCAAGGACTGGGGTTCAAACCCTGGCACCACATGCTGCGCTAGGGCCTTGCTCCTGGACATGCTGAGTGGCCATGGTGGCACACGCCTATAATACCAAGCAGGGGAAGCTGAAACAGGAGGATCACTAGGAATTTGAGCTGCACAGTGAGACCCCGTACCAAATACATAAAAAAAAATTTACTGAGTGCTGCAAGTACCAGGTGCCACACTGGGCTCCTAGCAAACAGTTTTGTCTTACTGAACAAAATCCCACATCTCTGATCCCTGCTTACATGGTCTTAGGATTTACTCCTGTGACTTTTAGTGAGTGGAGCCCCAGCACATGTGGAGCACGTTGAGGCTTGTAATGCGCTTTCATCTTGGAAATCTACACTTCAAGCTCAGACTTGTTTCTCCTGAAGGTTCCTCCTGAACAGTGAGAGACCATCTCAGTCTAGATCACACCACGTGCAGGAGGCTGTCTTAGACTCTAAGACCTACAGAGTCTCATCCCAGCATGGCTAGCCCACAGCGTAAGAACACTGCTGCTACCACAGAATGAGAGCAATCATGTCTACTGATTCAGACCACAAACTCTGGAGGGTGTGTATTAGGCAGCAAAGGCAAACTACTACAATCACTAGTTATAGAGAAACAAATCAGTTTGTCTCAAAGGGTCTTTTCACCACAATAAGCCACTTTTGTATACAATATTTGGAGGTTTTAAGTAGAAAGGATCTCTAGTAGTTTCCTCCTACAACCCCTGTCCAACCCTTTTTGCTGTACCACAATGGCTCATAAGCCAAACTTAACTCACCATCTATTTTTCTATGTCTTTTGAACCTAGAAAGGTTTACGGATTTTTAATGGTTCAAAATAAAAATCAAACCAGTTGTGTTGGCACATGACTGTGATCCCAGCACCAGGAACCTGAGGCAGGAGGATCATTACAGATCAAGGCCAGCCTGGGATACATACTATATAGCAAGACCCTGTCTCAAAAAAAAAAAAAAAAAAGCCAGGAGTGGTGGTGTATGCCTATAATCCCAGCACTCAGGAAGCTGAGGTAGGAGGATTACTGTGAGTTCAAGACCAGCCTGGGCTACAAAGTGAGTTCAAGGCCAACCTGGGGCCAGGGAGATAGCTCAGCAGCATCAGCGCCTGCCTGGCAAGTTAAGGTCCTGAGTTTGATTACCAGCACCAAAAAAAATTAAAAATAAACAAAGCTGGAGAACTCCCACATGAGCTTAAAGACAAAATCCAAACTCAAGGCTAGCCTGAACTGCATAGCGAGACCCTGTCTCAGACAAAAAAAGAGAGAAATTAAAAGAACACTTACTTTGTGTGTGTGTGTGTGTGTGTGTGTGGTGTTTTTGTGTTTTTGTTTTTTTTTTGAGACAGGGTCTTATTTTGTAGCTCAGGCTGGACTTGAACTCAGGCAATCTTCCTGCCTCAGCCTCCCAAGTGCTAGGATTACAGGCATGTGCCACCACGTCTCACTCATACTGGTTTTTATACTTTTACCGAATATTATTTTGGCTGATGTTATTTCTCTTAGCTTTCTAATTTTCATCTTGAGATTGTCTTTAAATTCATCTAAGAAAGAAAAATAACTCCATTTTTTATTTGTCTGTTTTGGGTACAGGGTCTCACTACGCAGCTCAGCCTCTCAGTCCTCCTGCTTTCAGCCTCCCCAGGACTAGAACTGCAGGCAAGCCAGGTGGCTAGCTCAGTGTGCTTGGGGGCAGGACTGGAATGGCATGAGGTGCAGGGATCAAACCAGGGTCCCTGCACTTCGCTAAGCAGGTGCTTAGTCCGCTGAGCTATCTCGCCGGCCCCAAAAATAAACCCATTTGTAAAACAATAATTCAAAACCACAGGTCAGATTAATTCCACTCACATGAACTCCCAGGCAGCATAAAAAACTAACAAACTATAGTTTGTCCATCTTAGAATAATTCCAAATCTCTGTATCTGCCAGACATGGTGGCACATGCCTATGATCCCTACACTGGGAGGCTGAGGTAAGACAAAAGCTACAACTTCAGAAATGTTATTCTTTCACTTATTTGCCCTGCTCAGAATCAACTCAGACACAAAAAGAAACAAATAAATGCAGATATCCTTTTATTTTAGAAAAGAGGTGAATTTCAACTTAGTTGCCACTCCTCATTGTTACTGTTTTCTTATTATAACTGAGACCTCTCTGTCAGTGACCATGAATGCTGACGGAGATGCAGCTGATGGCCCCTTGGCATTAGTACAAAAGAGCAAAAAAGAAACTACCGCAGAAACCAAGCAACACCATGGCCAGGACAGGCCACTCAAAGGCTTTCTCCAGAGGCATTAAACAGGCTGCGCTTAACGGACACTGCAATATGAAAGCCCCGGACAATGAAGGAAGTTGTTCGTTTGATCAGTCTAAACTGTACTGAACTATTTTATGAAGAATGAAGCAGGTTAAGTCCATTGTTATTTGAATAAATCATGCTTACAAAATCAGAATCAGTTTCAATTTTCATTTTTCCATGTGACTATTTAGTGAAACTTTAGAGTATTAAATGGTTGATATATATATGTTATAGAGGGTTTTATTGTAGTTTAGAATTTCAAAGAAAGAAAAGCTATCCTGAATAGCCTTCTTTGTTTGAACTTAAAGTCACATTATCGATATATTAGTTACTCAAAACTCAAAACAACAATTGTAGGTCATTACTTAGGATATTCCTTACCCTAGAACTAGGAATTCTGACCTTAAAAAGTCAATAATGTAAGCTGGCCAGATGAAAGGAAGCTTTTTCTATAACTTTTTGAAAAATAGGTACTGTAACAATGGTGTTGCTAGAATTTTTTTTTTTTTTTTGGAACCAGGGATTGAACTCAGGCCCTTACACTTGCCAGGCAAGCACTTATTCTACTGAGCTATCTCCCTGGTCCCTGCTAAAAATTTTAAATGCCATCTTTCAACCTGAATAAGCAGCCTTCCTCCTATAATCCATTCTCACCTTTTTTCCCTCCAAATTTCATATTTAGATAATCAATAGTTACCCAAAACCTTGATTAATTTCACCTAGACCTCATCACTGACATCCAAGTCCTGGTATGTTTAAGTCACAATAATTAGCTGTTCCTCGCCTTTATCTTTCATGTTCATCTTATTTATTTATTTATTTATTTATTTATTTATTTTAATGTATTTGGTACAGGGTCTAACTATGCAGCTCAGACTCATAGTGATCCTCCTATTTCAGCCTCCCCAGTGCTGGGATTACATGCATGGGCCACCACACCCGGTCTTGGTGGCTGGCTAAGCACAGTTGGGGTTCCACGGCCAGTACAGCATGCAGTAGCAGGGATCACATCCAGGTGCTTGTGCTTGACTAGGCAGACACTTAGACCACGGAGTTATCTGCGTGGCCCGTGTTCATCTTATCTTAATACATTCAAGTATTTTTCTTTTGTCCTCAATATTAATACATTCAATTAGTGGCTCATTGACTGCGTTAAGGACAGCAATATAAAGAGTTCAAAAATTAAAAAGTCAATTCTTTTGTGGTCAGCACTAGGGACTGAGCCCACATCCCAGCCTCTTTACAAGATATTCATTCTGTGCAGGCACGGTGACGTCTGCCTGTAAACCTAGCATGCTGAGCAACAGAATCGGCTACTTCAAGGCTAGCCAGGGCTCATTTTACTCCTGGTTACCTTGAACTCAGGTCATTAAAAAAAATTTTTTTTAAAGGTTTGTTTCTCTGTGCAGCTCAGGCTGGCCTTTAATTCACTTTGTAGCCCAGGCTAGCCTAGAACTTGATGTGATCCTTTGCCACAGACTCCTATACGCTGGATTATAGTTGTGCTCACTACCATCCCCGGCCCTAATTCAAATTTTAAATTTACAAAATTATTTGTGAGACAGTCTTCCTAAGTCACTAAGTTCTTCAGGTTGGGCTCAAACTTGAGATGCTTTTGCCTCAGCCTCCTAGGGGCCTGGGATTACGCATATGAACTACCACAACTAGCTAAAAAGTCCATTTTCCTTATTATATTAGTGAAACTGCAGAAAGAACCCTTCTCCATTGTTGGTGGGACTGTACGTGGACCAAACCACAAAACTAAAAATAGAAATTCTATTTGACTCAACTATTGTCCTTCTAGGAATCTTCTCAAAAGAATTAAAGACATCATACTACAGTGATGTACACATACCCATGTTTATAGCACTGCAATTCATAATACTTAAATTTTAGAAACAGCTTCTGTGTCCATCAACAGAAGGATGAATAAAGAAAATGTGGCGCATATATA
>NW_004524662.1:4722856-4744707 GCF_000260255.1 Octodon degus | reverse complement strand
TAAGTCATTTGTAGTAAAATGGATGCATCTTGAGACCATAATGTTGAGTGAAGTAACTCAGACACAGAAGCCTATTTATCTCATGGTTCGTCTTATATGAAAAATTCAATATATATAAAATGCAAAAATAAAACACAAAATAAAAGGGATAAGAGGTAAAAAGAGAGGGGGAAGGGTATTGTAATGTAGTGCAGACAATGTATCTAAAGTGTACTTTGACTTAGTATAATTGTCCTACACGTTTTATGTGTTCTTTGGCCTATTAGTCTGATTTTCAATCTACACATATGATAACTAACTTTATGAAGTCTTATAAAACAAAATGAATCTGATGCTGGGAAGGTCAAAGGAAGGATTAGAGAGAAGGAGAAGAAAAGACAACTAAAATGTCATACACATGCATGAAGTCTCTACAGTGAATATAATCATTATGTACTGCAAACATGAATTACTAAAAGTTATAAAAACCCAATGGTATAGTAGTAGCTATAAATTAAACTCTTTGATATAAATCCATTCTGCTGTTTTACTGACAACCTCTCCTAGTGCTACAGTCTGTTACTTTGGTAAAGGTCAGATGTGAACTGAATGACTGTGCACTTGGCCACGACCCTACCTCTAGTCCCAAGCACTCCTGAGGCTAAGGTGGGAGGACACTTGAGTTCAGGAACACACCGAGACCCAGTCTCAAAAAATAAAAAATTTTTATTATTTTAAAGGGGGAAAACTCACATGAGGTAAGCAAAAAGAACACTGTCCTCAAAAAAAGGGCAACATTCCAAGTAAGGATTTTAAGGACCAAGAGTTCCTAAAACCAGTTCATGCGAAAAGAATCCAAATGAGTATACATCTATGTGATGTATCCTGTTATGAGAAGACACTGAAATCATCACTAAGCGAAGATTGCTTGCTATTTTCTTTAAAGTTAGTGTAATATATGCACTCAAATTTTGACAGTAGTTATCTATGAAGGGAGGCTTTGGGAAATGGACTCTGGGTCTTTCACTTTCTCTGATGAATCTTTTACTTTGTTTAAAAATCTCTCTCTTTCCTTCCTTCCTTTCTTCCTTCCCTCCCTTCCTCCCTCCCTTCCCTCTTTTCTTCGGTACAGGGTCTGGCTATGCAGCTTGGACTCTTAGTGGTCCTATCTCAGCCTCCCCAGTGCTGGGCTTACAAGTATGCCACTACACCTGGCTTCAGTGGTCAGCACAGTGTGCCCAGGGTTCCGGAGCTGGCACAGCATGTGGTACAGGGGATGCAACCTGGGTCCTTGCGAGGAAGTCCCTTAGACCACTGAGCTATCTATCTCCCCAGCCTAAATCTTTTACTTTAATAGGAAAAAAAAAAAAAAAAAGCAAATTAAGGGCAGGCCAAATAACTCAACAGACTAAAGAGCCTGCTTAAGCAGAGCGCAGGTTCAACCCCCAGCATGCCATGCCAGCCCTGCCCCCAGGGCATGGTGGCACATGCCTGTAATTCCAGCACTTGGGAGGCTGAAAACAGGAGCATCACTACAAGTCTGATCTATGTAGTGAGATCCTATAGACCCTACCTTAAATACATTTTTTAAAAAAAAGCAAATTAAAAATTCTGCACACACAATTCTTGTGGAGTTGGAATCTCATTCTGTTGCAGAGGCTGGATCGCCTCCAAGTAGCTGGTATTATAAGGATTTTATAGGCACACAGTGGCTAGATTGTTTAAAAATTATAAGCTTTAGTCTTAATAAGTTGAGTATTCAACATTTCTGAAGATTCTGAGTAAGTCATCATAATAATAAGAATTAAAATGAAAGCATTTAGCATATAGGAAAATACTAGCATCCTTTCAGTTCTGCAACGCAGTCTAAAATGCTACTGGGTTACACAATGACCTGTGCCAGCACTTTTTTAGTAATTATTCATTTGCCATCCTTGCCCTGACATTTCTTGCTGTTGCCACCACACCTACTTCCTTAATTATTTTTTGACACTTGTCACTTTGAATCTACTATGAAGTAGTGCAACTTCCAGAATAGCATATTTTGTTTCATTTTTTGTTTTTTGAGACAGGGTCTTACTATGTAGTTCAGACTGACCTTGAACTTCCAGTGTAGCTCAGGCTGGCTTCAAACTCATGGCAACCCTCCTGCGTCAGCCTCCAGAGTGCTGAAATTATAGGGGTTCCACCACCATGCCTAGCCCAGAATATCTTAACTGTGTGTCTAAGATTTCATTTTTCTTTCAGTCATTCATAAACCTTTTTTATAAGTTTCTAAATTAAAAAAAAGATTTTATTTATATTTTAAATATATCCTCCAAGGCCTTCCTGTGGTAGTCACTGAAATATTTGTATGCACAAATTGACAAACACTATCCCTGTGACTACCCTCCAAGAAAGCTCAAGGATCTCTCTCTCTCTCTCTCTCTCTCTCTCTCTCTCTCTCTCTCTGTTTTAGTTTTTTTTGTTTTTGTTTTCATACAGGACAGGATGGCCTTGAACTCACTTTGTAGCCCAGGCTGTCCTCAAACTCAGCAATCCTTCTGCCTTAGGCTCCTGAGTGCTAGGATTACAGGTCTCTGTCACAATGCCTGCCCAAGTAGTTTGAGAGTTTTAACACTAATCTTTTAAATTTAGTACAGGACTTATGTTAAGAGGCTCTTAAGTAGCTTTTATAATCTCGTCAGAGGTAAAGCACGTGGATGGCCTCCATGGTAGTGACTTTCCCATTCAGTTGTGGGCTTGCAATTTAGTTTGATTCAAAGAAGCCTGGTGTGGTGGTGCACCCCTGTAATCCCAGCACTTGAGAGGCTGAGGCAGGAAGACTGCCATGAGTTCAAGGTCAGCCTGGGATACATAGAGAGCTCAAGGCTACGCTGTACTACCCAGCAAGACCCTACTTTAAGAAAAGAAAAAGATTCAAAGAACTGGCACTGCTACATTAGGTAGTATGTACACTGGAAAAGTGGGAGACTATTTACCATAGCGTTATGGAGGTTCTACTCTCCCTCAAGTGGAATCAGTTATGTATTCCAAAGCCATGTATATTAAAATGTAGATTTTCATAGACTGATGACATCTATATTTGATGGGCGTTTAAGGATTACTCCTAGATACAAAGAATGACAGAACTGGGCCAGGTAAATGGCTCAGTGGAATAAGCACTTCCTCGACAAGCGCAAGGGCCTGAGTTCAGTCCCTGGTTCCGCCAAAAAAAAGAATGACAGAACTGAAGTGAATGAGGTTAGAGGTGGAAATTATGGAAAAAGCAGATATTCATCCACAAATCAGTAATTCTGAAACTTGATTTCAAAGAGTGTACTAATGTACCAATTCTTATATATAAAATGCTTACAGAAATGTCTGAAAACATTGTCCAAAGCTCACTTCAATGACACATATTTATACTCTGACTAAATTTTTCAGATTTTCTCATACTCCAATTCTCCCTTCAGATTTAATAATGACTCACTGAATCCTCTTTTGACAGGGTCTCACTACGCAGTCCAGGCTGGACTCAAACTCATCACTTCTCCTGCCTCACTCCCTAGTGCTGGCACTACAGATGAGCTACACCACACTCAGCACAAAACATACTGTCCAACTGCCACCTCCTATTTCCATTTTAATTCTCCAATTTCAGGGTAGGAAAGAGAAGATGGGCAAATCAAATCATGAATGTATTTGAATCTTAGTTGATGGTCCTACTTCTAATGAATCACTGAATAACGACTATCAGGCTTATTAAAAAGAAAATTATAAAGCTATTCAAAACAGAGATGCTTTAAAAGCTGCTCTTGTATCATTTTCTAGAAGACCACATAGAAATATAGAATGAGTATCTTAAAAAAAAACTGTCTTTCTGAAATGCAAAAAAAAACCTGTCTTTCTGAAATGCTGAAATTATTAACTTACTCCCAAATAAATCTGTTCCTTGACTACTACAAAGGTGGATGTCAGTTCTAGACATACTTCAGTTTGGTCTAAAATTAACAGCATTTGGCAGTTATTCGTTATAGTCTATTTTAGGAAGTTGTAACTCTTTTCTAGAAGTAGAATCGCTTTCTCCTCTTCTTTGAAGGGGGATGTGGGAGGTGCATATGATTGATTTCACTGGGCAACTTTGTTTTGTTCACTGCTGTAGCTCCAGTGCTGAAACTAATGAAACAAATACCAGATCGATAAATATATGTTGAACAATTACAGAAAAAAGGTTTACAACTTCTTTGCATCTCTGTTTCCTCATCTATAAGTGGAGGGAGATCGTTTCTTGCCTTACACCTACTGATATATGGTATACATAAAGCATCTGGTAAGTATGTAGGAATCAATAGACCTGACTTCCAGTTTAATAAGTCTTTTATTTTAGTTTGCAAAATGTATTAAACATGTTTAATCTTCTCTTCAATGAGCATTTACCCAGCTGCCTGCAATAAAGGCACTGCTTTTAGCCCTATTTCTGGATTTCAACCCAGAATGTTAGATCTTTTCTCTTAAAGCCTTTTTCCAAGACCATCAGCCTTCTTCCAGCAGGCTCTAAGGGAGGTTCACAGGACAAATGTCAGGCAAGCCATCTGGTAGGCCAGCAAGGTGGAACCAGGACAGAGAGGGTACAGAACGACACTGTTCTCACTTATTTCCTCCAACCCTGTTTACTGTTGAACCCACAGTGCCTAAAGAATGTCTGGCACCAAGAAGGAGATCGAAGTATTTCTGAATACTACTATAATAGAAGCAGAACCAACATATAAAGACATAGCCCTCTGAAGTGGATTATGTTATTATTTCACATCTCATGGGGTTGTGTGGAAGGTTTTTTTTTTTTTTCCGGAACCAGGGATTCAGGGGCTGGGGAGATGGCTCAGTAGAATAAGCCCTTGCCCGGCAAGCGTGAGGGGCTGAGTTCAATCCTGAGTTCTGCCAAAAAAAAAAAAAAAAAAAAAAAAAAAAAAAAAAAAGCTACTTCCCTGTAAATTAGCACTTCACTGGAACCAGGGATTGAACTCAGGCCCTTGCACTTGCCAGGGAAGTGCCTATTCTACTGAGCCATCTCCCTAGCCCCTGTGTGGAAGATTTATAAGACCACAGAAAAACAAGTAACAGTATTAATTAGTCCTAAAGGAAGGAGGTTTTCAATTATTTCTAAAGATTTTTCTGGTATGTTTCTGCTTTGGATTAAAAAGACTGAGTCAGGCATGGCAGGAGGATCACTATGAGTTTGGACTACACTGTGAGTGCCAAGGTCAACCTGCATTACAGTGCAAGACCCTGTCTCAAAAAACAAATAAAAGAGGCTTTAATTACTAGACTTAAATAAAAACTGATCACTGGTTTCTTAAGTTTCCTTTTCTTTGTGAGACAGAGTCTTGAACTCAAGGTAACCCTTCTGCTGCCGCCTCCCACCACTAGGATCACAGGTGTGCAACACCAGCTAGGCCAAGCCTCCTTTCTTAGTCAGCTCCCAGACCCATCAGTGCCCATTCTATTTCCTATGCTGTCTTAGTATTTTGCACTTACTTTTACCCTACCTAGTACTCTTTTTTCAACATTCTCACAGCAAGTTACAAAGACAAACAAAATAACTTCATGAAAGATGCTAGCCTTAAAAAAATAAATAAGAAATAAAAAGATGCTAGCCTTAAGGATGTGTTAGGGCTGGACAAAGTGGGGCACACCTGTAATCACAGTGACCTGGGAGGCTGAGACAGTTGGATTTCAAGTTCAAGGCCAATATGGGCAATTTAACAATTATGATCTGAAAATTTAAAAAAAGTTAAAAGAACTGGGGTTGGAGCTCAGTGACAGAGCACCCCTGGGATCAATTCTCAGTATCCCTAAAAAAGATGCTTTCATAAAATATTTGAACAAACCCTAACAACCTATACTGCCTGCTGTCTTTTGATTTTGAGTCTCAAATTCCAAGACCTATACCTTTCTCAAAAACCTAAACCCTAAGTTACCTGTAATCTTAGTAATCCTGGAAGCCGAGGACTCAAGAAATAGATTTTTTTTTTTTTTTTTGAGTCAGGCTCTTGCTGTGTAGTGCAACCTCACCTTGAACTAAATTATATAGCCAGGTTGGCCCTGAACTCCTGAGTTCTGGGGTTACAGGCATGTGCCACCATGCCTGGCAAGAAAGAAATCTATTAACTGCAATAGAAACAGAAATATTAATAGAAATACAGCTACTAACTGTAATATCTATATTTTCCATACACATTTTTTCCATATATTTCTCCCTTCCCTTCTAAGAGAGGCCCCTAGACTTCTGATCCTCCTGTCTCAGCCTCCTGGCTATCTGAGATTACAGAAGCATTCCAGTGCACCCAATTTATCCCTAACTTTTAAAGAGAAATCAAGTAGTCATGCACTGAATTCATGTTTTTGAATTCTTACAGCACTTCTCAGATTAATCCAGTTCTATACTTAACTGTATTAGGAAAACACTATTATTTTGAACTATTTTAAAAGAATATACCCAGAATGTTATATTTAAGGGGAACAGAGGAAAGCTTTAGGCATGGTCACAGTCTGAGAATGTCCAATACATAAACAAATTAAGCCTCAGTATTTTTTCAGAAAAATACCGATTTCTTACATTTACAATTTAATAGATTATTAAACAGGTATACGCTTCCTCATGAATTTCAATTAAATTGCTTCCAGGTTTTCCCTTTCTACGCTGTACGCTAACTTACTACTGTTAGTAACAGCTACATCTACCTGAGCAGATTTTTAAGACATAAAAATAAAAAAGGTTATAAAGAAAACACTAAACCACTGCATTTTTTACATGTGAGCTATATTATTAATGTATCACAATATTTTATAAATTACAAAGTTTTTTGGCATAAACCAAATTACAGAGCAGCCATAAAGAGAAAAAGATATTCATTGTTCAAAAAACTGCTTTGATTATTTCCTTTGGTGGACATAGTACAAATCACAAATCTACTTTCTAACTATACCATTCAAAGTAAAAACTATAACACTGAGTCAAAACAGGATTTATAATATGATCCTTTTTTAGGGGCGGGGGGGGGGGTGTTACCGGAAATTGAACTCAGGACCTTGCACTTGCCAGGCAGGCACTTGTGCCACTGAACTATATCCCCAGCCCGTGACCCTTTTTTTATAAAAGTCATTTTCTTGGTGGAATTACTGGTAGTATATGTCTCTTCTTCCCCTTTTGTTTATGTGCTTTAATTTTCTAAAATAAAGATATAATTTTCTCAAGTCATTATTTGTATGAAAAATCTTTCCAGTTTTACTATTTGTTGCTTCCATAATTTTTTTTAAAAACCTTACTGAATTGTCAAAATCCAACCCAAACAATCTTAGATCTTAATATAAAAACACTGCTTGGCTTTTTAAGGATAATACAGAGTAACTTTTAGTATTTAAAATGGATTATATTATTTAGGTTTTTGGTGCGGAGGATCTTTTCGAGATAGGGTTTCATTAAGCAGTTTGGGGTAGTCTTGAACTTACTTCATAATGCAGGCTGGTCTCACACTCACAGTAATTCTTCTGCCTTAGCCTCCTGAGTGCTGGGATTATAGGGTCTGCCACCACACCTAGCTAGTTAAGATATTGTAAATTTTTTTTAATGTATTTAGTACAGGGTCTCATTACGTAGATCGGATTCATAATGATTCTCCTGTTTTCAACCTCCCAAGCGCTAGGACTACAGGTGCCTGCCACCATGCCCAGTCTCAATAGCTGTCTTAGCACGCCCCTGGGGCAGGGCCTGCATGGCATGCCGGGGATTGAACCCAAGCCACTGTGCTCTGCCTAAGTAGGCACTTTAGTCCACTGAGCTGGGATTGAACCCAAGCCACCGTGCTCTGCCTAAGTAGGCACTTTAGTCCACTGAGCTATCTGGCCAGCCCAGTATTTAGGATATTATTAAGGTTACTTATAAACTTGTAATGATTCTCCAAAATAAAACCATAAAGAATATAAGCTAATTTTTTTTTTTTTTTGGTATTTTAGGGGAGGGCTGATAGGGTGTTCAGGGTCTCACTACTAGATCAGACTCTTAGTGATCCTCTTGTTTACGGCCTCCCAAGAGCTAGGATTACAGGTGCATACCACCACGCTCAGTCTCAATTGCCATCTCAGGAGCCAGCACCAGCACATTAGGCCTGGGGATTGAAACCCTGGCCTCGAAGAAAGGAGGGGAGAGGAACAAGAAAAGAACTTTGCAGAGTTTATAAAACCCAGTTCCTATTTTATTAAATAAAATACTAAAACCTATCAAGAAATACAAACAAGTAACATAATGATGATACAGAAGACATTATTATTTAAGGTTTTTCACTCTCAAAAATGGAGTTTCTATGGAAGTGGTGGTACACCCCTGTAATCTCAGCACTCTGAGAAGCTGGGGCAAGACCTAAAGAACTGCCCAAGTTAGAGCCCACCCTGGGCAAGTATGTGGCTAAAAGAGGCCTTGTCTCTAAAAAAATCAAAAAGGGCTCATGACATGGCTCGGTGCAAAGGTTTAACCCCAAATACTCTCCAAAACAAAAAACAAAACAAAACAAAACAAAACCCAACTTTCTATGATAGGACTCACTGTATAATAAATTAAAGAGAAGAAAGGCAATTTATGTAGTAATGGAATGATCTCCAAAATATTTTAAGTGAAAAAAAGAACAACATGCTGTCTACTGTGTTAAAAAGGGAGTGTGCAAATGTATGTTCGCACAGATAGAGATGCGCACACGCACATGCTATTAGAGGCACACGTACAGATTAGATTTGGAAGGCTAGACGAGAAACTGTGGGCTCTATGTAGGATAACAAGACGCTGAGGGACAGTAAAAGGGAAGACTTCTTGAGGTCGCCCTTTTTTAAAGTTCTGACTATTGAGTAGTATGAACATATACTTATCAAGAGGATAAATTAAAAGTACTTTACCTTGCACCATTGTTCCTAATGACTTCCACAGTTTCTTCAACAAAGTATCGGTCCTTCACATATGCAAAGATATCATCACAAATTTCATGCAAGCGTGAGCGATGGGTAAGGTTCGTCAAGTATAAAACGGGGATAATTAGTGGTTCTGGAAAACTCTGAAGATTCTGTCTTGCTTTTTTTTCTGACTCAAGTGCTTCCTGGTATGTCAGTCCAGGTCTACCCGTCACAGCGCAACTCCACACAAGGCTGTTGCATAGAATGGTCCGTTCAAAAAAGTCACTGATTAAAAAAAACAAAAACCAATTACCTATCATTTCACAAATTTCACATTAAAATCTGACATGTTCGTTAGCTTTGTTCTATGCCTTTGAGGCAAAATTTTTCATAGCATCATAGAACTCAAGGATTAACTGATCCACTGAAAAATGAAAACGAAAACCATAATATATTTAAAGTAAGCACCTATATTCTGCAAATTAAAGATAAAGCAGCCAAAGCTGGACTTCTAAGTTCCACCAGTTTTGAAATTTGGAGTGAAACTGAAAACAAAATTCAAAGTACTTTCTTTAAAATTTTAACCTTTTTGTTGAAAAGCAATCAAAATGATAGAATCAATGCAAATGCTTAATAAGTTTTTAAAAGGTTTAATGTAATAATGAGAAATCTAAGCATCTAACACTAAGAAAAGGATGAAGTAAATTATACTACTTCATATAATGAAAAAAAAAGCAGTCATTTAAAAAGTATACAGCTCAGTAGCACAGTACCTGCTGGGCAAGAGTGGGGTCCTGAGTCTGATTTCTATAATTCCCCTCCAAAAGTGTGAATGATCATGTTAATAGGAAAAGAAACCCAGGTCTGTGTCCAGTTTCCAGTTTAAGCACTCCTATATTTTAAAAAAGTGTACGATGATTTTATGTTTTTAACAATGAGAAAACCGGAAGAATAAAGAAAGAAGATAAAGGAAGAAAGTATCTTATTTTAAGGTACCGAAACATCAAAAGTTTTGTAATGTTACACAAAAATAAAGGTAACACTCCTTGGGCTCACTCTACACCATCGTTCGCTTTCCTCTTTGGCCCCATGATCTCCTTGGTCAGAAAGTTTGGGACACTACTGAGTTGCGTGATGTTGCAGTGTGGGTTCTCGTATGTCCTGAGTCTTGGTTGACCTTGGAAGGCTAAGGCCAGGATGTTGGCCTTCCTTGCAGCCCTCCTTTTTCTCTGGTTTTGGTCTGCAGGCTTGAGTTGTTGACCCTCCAGAAGAGGCTTTTTGTTTTCTTTACAATTAAAATTTATATATAAATTAGTTTTCATTTTTCTTATCCTGATAATAGGTGCCACACCAAATTACATGTTGGTACTATACACTTGTATATTTTTTGTACTACAAAAATGATTGTTTCACTATGGAAAATATATTTTAATGGGCATTTAATAAACTGGTTCATTTAAAAAAAAATCAAGGTAACAGCAAGGGAATAGAGATAAGCCTTGAAGACCATCCTCTTTACAGATTTACTGTACAGCCAGAGTTTCTTCATGTATTTATTTATTTTTTTAATCTCATCTAGTCTCTTTTAAAAGGCAAGAGACTCAAAGATTTCCAAGGTAGAGTAAAAAAACCCTAAAATCCCACATATTTATAATCACAAAAACATGTATGTATGTGCATATACATGCATGAATATATAAAACAGATGTTCTCATGACAAAGGGAAGGGACTGGGAAGGAAAGCAAAGAGAAACATTTTTTGTGGTACTAAACATTTCTTTATTGTTCATATGTAAAAGGTTAACAATGGCTACCTCTAAGAGGTTAAAGCATATAAACTCTCCAGAGTAAAAGTACACTTTGATCTACTTTTTAATAATTATATGTAACATATAATTAAGTCATTACTTTTTCTTCTTTCTGAAATCCCCTTCTTTCTTTCTCTCACCATTCTAAAAGTATTTTCATTGCTGTATGTTTGTTACCTAGTTAGTGTATCTATCTGTTTAGATTATTCCAAGACAGATTTGGAAAAAATGCACTATGATTTTCATGTATCGAATATGTGTCTGTAAAGCAAAAACAACAGATGAAATCTATGGAAATAAAGTTCAAAAGAAAATAATTACACCATAAATGAGATACAAAGAACATACATATGCCAAGTTATTTCTGTACCAAAAAGATTCTTTTGAAGCATTCATATAGCTGACTGTATATCATTATAAATACAAAGTAAAATACAATCTTTATAAGGCAAAAGGCAGATATATTAAAAAGAAAAAGAAAAGGAAAGGGAGAGAGAAAAGGCAAAAAAGATCAAGAAGTACTAGAACATTTTTTGAGACAGTGGTATTAAGATTAGGTCTTTAAAAAAAAAAAAAAAAAAAAAACAGAGTTGCAAAGAATGCCAGAGGAAAAAAACATGGACATAATCTGGCTCTTATAAGAAACAGAGTCTGTCAGCACAAATAATTTATCACTTAAGAGATAGACAACAGACATACCCAACCACAGGTGGCTTTCGTGTTGCAGAATAAAATAATGAATCTTCAAAGATATCTTAAATAAAAATTAAATATTAAGTACTTTTTAAATGTCTAAAACCGAAGACCTACTTACAGATCATAAAAAGTTCTAAACTTTTTATTATAGAAATAAATCTTATACAATCAAATTTAGTTTCCAAACCAATACATGATTAACAAATAATGTATATGATATATACTTCTAATAATTTAAACTATTATCTGGGCTGTTTAAGAAAACTGTACTCGTGGCCAAGGAGAAAGCTCAGTGGTGTAAGTGCCTTCCTGGCAAGCACAAGGCCCCAAGTTCCATCCCCAGTACCAAAATAAACAAACAAACAACTGTATTTTATTTTATCTATTTTTATTTTTATTTTTTGCAAAACTGGGAATTGAACTCAGGCCCTTGTGCTTCCCAGGCAAGTGCTTATTCTACTGAGCTATCTCCCTGGCCCCTACTATATTTCAAACGTTATTTGCGTCTTAAACATGAATCTGTGAACCAGTGCTAATAGAAATAGAGTTCTAGCCAAAAATAACTGAAAATTTTCCAGTGGTCACATTAAAAATTTAAAAAAAGAAATATGGTACTGATGAAATGAATCTTGAATATATTTTAATCCACGGTTTTATCTCAGCTAGGACTGGTAGCACAGGCCTATATCCCAACAATCTGGGAGGGAGAGAGAGAACGATCACAGGTTTGATGCCCAGCCTGGGCAATTTAGTAACTGAGACCTTGTCTCCAAATAAAAATGAAAAAGGGCTTGGTGGATGTAGTTCAGTGGGAAGGCCCTGATTCAATCCCAGTACTGGGAGCAGATAGGGCATATCACACACCACCAGCTCTGACGATGGCCCTTCACTTACTGCTACTTCTGTACTTGTGCTCCTACTTCATTCATCACATGCATTTAAATACACAGAGTTTATTAATAAAACTCAGGTTGAGGCATAAACATTGAATAATGTTTATATTCAACATTAAAAATATTACTTATTTTTAAATACTGAATTTTCAAAATTCAGTGCACACTTTACATTTACTGCTCACTTCAACCTGGACTCAGTGTCATTCCACATGTTTAACAGCTACAGGGACAGGTAATGGCTTCTCCCCTAGACATCATAGTTCAGCCATGGTGCCTGGGACATTTAGGAGGCCATGGGGGATCTGATGCCATGGCAGGGGGAACAGGTAAGTATTAGGTGGGCTGTAACAGACACTGTCAAGATCTATTTTTTACAATATCAAGCCAAGCAATGGCACCAGTGGCACAGGACACCATTCTACCTGTTACTAGACTGACAGATAGGATAGTCAGTGACCAGTGATGCTTCCCATAAGGTTTCTACTACATCTTGCAAAATGTTTGGGCTGTTTATTTTCTCTGTGTCTCTACAGTTCTGATTGCTACACCACAGCCTCAATACACACAGGCCTACTCTCAGTGGGCAAGGAGGTTGAGGAGTCTTCCACCACAGTGACCATTTCAGTGTAAGGGGAACGTCCAAGGGCTGTTTCTCCCCAATTCATCACCACTGACCACACACCACCAGCTCTGACGATGGCCCTTCACTTGCTGCTACTTCTGTACTTGTGCTCCTACTTCATTCATCACATGCATTTAAATACACAGAGTTTATTAATAAAACTTAGGTTGAGGCACATTTCAGCAGGGTGTGGTGGGTGGTACACGCTTGTAATCCCAGCACTCAGGAGGCTGAGGCAGGACCATTACAAGTTCAAGGCCCGTCTGAATTACAGAACAAGACTGTCTCAAAAAGCCCCCACCAAAAAAGAAAAGGTACATGTATTATCATTGTGAGCAAAAATAAAGTTGCATATAAATATAACATTATTCTAAATTATTATGTCTGATTCATGACTGCATTTCTTTCAATAAAGATCTTTTAAAAATGTGGTTTTTTGAGGGTACATGTTTATGGTATATAATGATTACATTCATCATAGATAGCTGATACATGTATATGAACAACTTCTTAAAATTCTTTTTTTAACCCTTTTACCACCCTCTCCCTTCTGGTATCTCGTGGACTATAGATAGATAGATAGATAGATAGATAGATAGATAGATATGGATATATGTAAATATAGACATATATATAAACATTTTAATACTTTAATAAAATACTTCATTTTCTGCATTTTAGTGCTGCCTTAGACTCAGATGACATACAAGTTATATATGTATATATGTATAATTTTTATACATGTTTACCATACACATGATGATCACATTCCTCAATAATGGTTTTTACCAGAGGTGTGTGTACTGCCAGCTTGGAAGCCAAATGCAGCCAACCACTGGGCTTTCGCAGTTTTACTGGCTTATGATCACAGCCATACTTTTTGGGTATTATCTGTTTTCTTACTACATTTGTAGCTTGGCAGGTACAGAAGACTGTATGGCCAGGAAAGCCTAAAAAGCTGATGATCTGTCCCTTACAGGAAAAACTGCAACCTCTCTTCTTTACCATTTCTTCACAAGGAAAAACTGTTCTCAGGTTACAAGATAGAATACTTTTCTATCTCTATTTTTGTTTTTTTTCCCTTTGGTACCAGGGATCAAACTTAGAACCTTGAGCTTATGCCACTGAGCTATCTCCCTGGACAAAAGTTTTTTCCTCTTTTTTAAAAATGTATTTGGTACAGGGTCTACAGGGTGTACAGGGTCTCACCACATAGCTTGGACTCATAGTGATCCTCCTGTTTTCAGCCTCCCAAGCACTGGGATTAAAGGTGAGTGCCACCACGCCTAGTCTCAACTACCATCTCAGCATGCCCCTGGGGGGCAGGGCCAGCATGACATGCCAGGGATCGAACCCCAGCCGCTGTGTCTGCCTAAGCAGGTGCTTCAATCCACTGAGCTATCTGGCCGGCCTTAGAACACTTTTCTAAGAATGTTATCTGTAACATAAAGTCAGCCAACTTTATATGAGCAAGGTAAAGAAAGAGCAACACACTATTAATTTGATGGAGATTAGACAAACTAAAAGTCTGGCAGTAAAGAGTAAGAATTAAGTGATATCAAATACAATTCAGATAAACACAGTGTTCTCTACTTAAGGGTCTAAACTGTGTTAGTCAGATTTAAAACAGGATAATCATGTGGGATAAGAAAGATCCAGCACAATTCAGCAGGAAAATCCAAGGGACATGGGAGAATCCCCAGCCCACAAAAATAATTGCTCTTACCAAAAAAACGCAGTCACTGGTTGAAAACTAATTACAGACTTAAACTTCCTACGCCAGTGGTGGTAAACCTATGGCACATGTGCCACTGCAGGCTCTCTGTATCACTGAAAACTCTAAAAGGTTCATCATCACTGGTCTATCCTATACAAGAGAAGTATGGCTTCTAAACTTAAAAAGGTAATTATTTCTCACAGATAGCACGGGTTATTCAATTTCTGTCCTGACAGGACTATAAGAACGGGAGACTGAGATCATGACATGACTGTAAAGTCCCTTGTATTATATAAATATTAGCTAAATGAAAACTACATTTAACATATTTATAGATGTCAGAGGAAATTTTCAACTAATAAAAACAAAGTTTAGGAGCTGGGTGTAGTGGCACACATCTGTAATCCTAGCACTTAGAAGGTTAAAGCAGGAGGATCACTGGGAGCCAGCCTGGGATATACTGTGATATATTGTGAGTTCAAGGCCAGCCTACACTACTTATAGCAAGACTCTATCTCAAAAAACAAAAAAAAAACAAAACAAAACCCTGAAGTTTAGTGAAAAACACTTTAAGAAAATAATACCTTGGACTTTAATTTGAGAGCTACATTAGACTCAAAGGCTGTACAAGGCAAGCTCCTAAACTATACAAATGGTACAAAACTGAGGAACAAAATACTGATTTTTAAAATCAGAAAATAACATTTTAAGTGAAAATAAACAAAGATGAAACATATCTCATAATAGGTGCAGTGGCGCATGCCTGAAATCCCATACTATAAGAGGCTGAGGCAGGCGAACTACAACTTTGAGCTCAGCCTGGCCAACTTGGCAACTTAACAAGGACTTGTCTCAAAAATCAGATAGGGATGTGACTCAATGTAACAGTACTGAGTCCAATCCCCAGTATATAAATAAAAAGTTCTGGCTAAAAAATAAATGATGTGAAAAAGATAAATTTTAGGTTAAATACAAGCTCACATTTCTAAGGTTTCTAAACATAATTAATTCTCCTTCCTTAAAAAAATATTTAGAATAGTGGGGCATGGTGGTGCATACCTATAATCCCAGCACTTGGGAGGGTGAGGCAGGAAATACCCTGAAAGTCTCAGGCCAGCCCAGGCTACAGAGTGAGTTCAAGGCCAGACTGAACTACATATAGTAAGACACTGTCTCAAAATAAAACAAACATGGATTTAAGGCATCTTTGCTCTAGAATCTTTTGGTTGTGTTCTGCCTTGCAAACTCCATCCTGCAGGACCCAATTTAGATGATCTCTCCCGTTTGAGGGTTTCCTCAACTCCCCAGCAAATAGCGAGCAGCTCTTTTTTCTCTATCCCCACTGAGCTGAATCCATAAAACATGTGACTTCATCATTATGTTGTAGGCATTCATTCATTTGTCACTAGATAGACATTATCTCAACATCTCCAGAGAGTCCCAAAGTAGTATCAAGAAACAATAAATGGGGGCTGGAGAGATGGCTCAGTGGTCTAAAGCACCTACTTGGAACAAGCTTGGCAAAGCATCAGGGGACCGCGGTTCGATCCCCCAGCACCACATGCCAGCCAGCCCCGCCCCCTGGTGGACTGAGCTGGCCACACACACACACACACACACACACTCTCTCTCTCTCTCTTTCCTCTCTCTCTCTCTCTAATAAATAAATAAAATTAAAAAAAAAAAAAAAGAAACAATAAATGTACTCTTATTGGGCAGTCCACATTTACCCTTATGTGTATCTAACAGAAAGCATACGTATGAATGAAAAGGACAAAAGAAAATGTATGGCTCCTAGCTTTCCCATTTTCATTACGCAACTCTGGACAAGTTACACAGCTTGTCTGAATTCAACTCTCCTTTTACAAAATGGGGATTTGTTTTGTGAACACTTTTACATGAAAACCGTGAGAGAATTCTAAGCAGATGCTACCATAATGTTTCATCAATTTTGATTGTCCAGGGCCACATGTGCAGAAAGATCCTAGGAGAATAACCAGCACGGTAAAGAAGCAATGTCAGAGGAGCACAGAAAAGACTTGGAGGATGTCTGAAGAAGAGTAAGTCAGCACTGGGAAGGGGAGCAGAAAGAGGAGACAGAATTAACTATCTTAAATATTTGAAGATATTATTCTTGATAGCTCCTGAGGCAAGTGTAAGAACAACAGAAATACTAAAAAGAAACCATCTGAACCATTATTCTAAGTAGTTCAGGGGCAAGCAACAAGGTATATTGCTAGAATAATTTTCATTGTTTGGTGGATAACATCAAATAGATTATCAGTGAACACTGAAACTCAACTAAGATGCCCCAAGCATGAAATCTTAACTACTTATGGTAGAAAAAGTTTGCAAAGTAGGCCAAAGGTCCTAGACTCCTTTGAAGTATAACACTACTCTTCTCACTAATAGTTCATTATTTTCTTTCTTTCTTTCTTTCTTTCTTTCTTTCTTTCTTTCTTTCTTTCTCTTTTGGTGTGTTGAGAGAGGGTCTTTCTTGCTATGTAGGTCAGACTGGTCTCCTCAAACTTACTATGTAGCACAGGTTGGCCGTGAAACTGTAGCCATCCTCCTGCCTGAGCCTCTCCAGTGGCAGGGATTGCAGGCATGAGCTACCATGTCCAGTACTTTCATCATTTCTTGAATCTAGACTGGTCTTATGATCTGTTTTTATGAACATAACAAAGAGATGCCATTGAGGACTTCTGCCCTCACTTCCTTGAAACCCTGAGACCACCAGGAGAAGCAACGCAGGATGAAAGACTACATGGTAAGGAAAGTCAACCCTGCCAAAGTCCAGGCGTGTGCCTGAGGCCACCTTTTACTCCAGGGAGCCTCAGTTGGGCCTCTGAGCTGCCAGCAGTTAAGCAAGAGAGCACAGAGGAGACAAGCAGAAACCAAACCTACAATCCACACAACAGCTAGCAAACAAACAAAATGGGTTGTTATTCTGAGCCACTAAACGACAGGGTGGCCTTTTACATTACATCCCATATATTCTGGTTGAAGAAAGGATGCATTGGTACAAAACATGATAGCCTGCTACACAAACAATAGGTAAAACTTGAAAACCATTTAGCAAAGTTCTGCCATACCATCCTTAAAAAAGCATTCATGGACCCAAGTATTAGGGCCATGTGGCAGATTAATTCCTAAAGGAGGAAGTAAATACCCAATTTGAAGACACAAGCTATGAGGATTATCTAACTCCCTTTGACAACCCATGCTCAACAAGCCTAGCCTTTGACAGTGACTACATTTCACACATAACTGATCATCAGAAACTGCATGTGAAAGGCGTATTTCCCCACTATAAATTGATGGCCTTCTGGTTTAATTCCTATCTAGAGCTTCATCACTGAGGGCTGTAGTAAACAAGGCAAAGGTCTGAGCCACCAGCATATCATGATGTCATGATCTAGACAGTCAACTTGAATTCCACAGTGTTTCTATTCTCCTTAATGCATATTTCTGTAAACCTCAACCCACGTTAGGAAAAATTCTCGATAATATGCACTGAAATGATAATAAATAGTAAAAGAGCATAAAGTCCAGGACCTCAAGGGATGTGAATTAAAATTCTAGTATATCAATTGCTAAATGTGTGATTTTGGACACTGTGATAATGAACTTACTCTACCCACCCCAACGCCAGTTTCCTCATCTATAAAAGGAAGCTACAGGATAGACTAAATTAACAAGTGGGAGTTGATGAACACTGAAAACAGGATGCATTACAAGTTAGTCAAACTGATTTCACTGGAAAGCCGGGCTGGAACACAAGCTCATTTCCCTGTGCAAGTAATTGCTTTTTTTTTTTTTTTAATTTCTTTTTCCTCCTTAAGGGATTAAACTCAGAACCTCTACCCTTAGCTACATCCTCAAACCATTTTTTATTTCTTTTACTTTGAGACAGGGTCCTGCTCAATTATTAATTGCCCAAGCTAGATCTGAATTTCCCTCTCTCCTGCCTCAACCTCCCAGAGAGTTGTCTACCATATCTGTAGAGATTCCTAAATTTTACATGAAACACTGGGCTTATTCAAAGGTGGAAAAGATACCTTAATTGCAAAGGCAAAAAGGGGGGGGGGAATTAAGTCAGAAGGTAATGTAACAAATCATTTTCCTATTGCAAAAATCTAGAATTTCTAATATTCATACATAACCGTCCCAATTTTTTTAAATACACAGAAAAAAATAAAATTGTCATCAACTAATCAAAATTAAACCATAAATTCATCTGATTTAAGATACTAAATTATGTTCTTGTGCATTTGCCTATAGTTAATGTGTTATTTTTATTTATTTTTTTATTTTATTTTTTTTCAAAGTTTTATTGATAAACAGATAGCAATGAGACAGTTTCAAATCAAATTGGAAGTACAGTTTCAACAAATAATACACTGCATATATTCTTCTTAGTGGTTAATTGCTGTACAAGATGCGGACTTGTGATCCTACTTACAAACACCATTAGAACAAATCATTCTATTCATTAAGAGAATGCAACTATATATCTATCCCAACCTCTTTGAATACACAGATACAAAATGGACATTCATCGGTATACCCCATTTTTTCTAAGTTCCGTTATTGAATATTATAGGTGTGTAAACTCAGCAAAATATTCTAAAAGAGTCCAGTAGCCCATAATAGCATTGGGCCTTCTATTTAACTGGCAATGTCAGAAATTATTGACCTGAGTCCCCCACAGCTCAACTTAACAGCATGGCTTTATTTCTTATATTTCGACTTCATACTTTTCTACTGGATGGTTAAGACCAAGGTAAAGCAGGACCTATGCAACCAGAGTTGTAGCTTTTTGGTAATGTGTTATTTTTAATGAGTCTACTTTGCTTATGGAAGCAGGTCAAAAAAGAGTTGGCAATTAAGAAACATGTAGTTCAAAACAAAAAAAATAAAGGAGTTGGCACTATATTATCACTAAGGATCCTGGTCCCTGTCTCAAAGAACTCAGGTCTGGGAGAAGACAAAATGCGAGACGACAAATACAGTGCTTTACAGGGCAATAATAGGAACTATTACACCAGATGAAAAGAGGAGGGATCACTGCTGCGTAGCAAGACAAAAGAGGAAGTACACTGTAACAAGGAAGATACTGACAGAAAACTAGCAATTAAAAGGCAAACACCATTAGCCAGAGTTAGAGGCACAAGCTACTCTACAATGTTGTTAAGTGAGCAAAGCTGTGTGAAGAAATTTATGTTCAAGAAACAGTGAGCAGAGTAGTCTTCAGGTAAATACAAAGAGGTTCAAAACAATTCACCTAAAAGATAGCCTTCAAATTCACACAAATCAATTTAACGTATGAGTGAGGTCAGAAGCTTCCTTCTAGTTTCTCCAGATTTGAGTCAAGGGTCAGGGTCAGATTACCATACTACTGCAGACCACCATACACCATCTTACCCCAGTGCATTTCTGGAACGATGCCTTTGTAATCATTTAAGAGAAAAATAATGCAAAATTTAACACAATTAAATGGCAGTCTTCCAAGTTTGCCACTTCAAAATCTTAAAAGATAAATACCTAAGAATACCAGTGCTACTACTTTATTCACAGTGAATGGACACAGAAGTTTCCAAACCAAGTATCTCCCTTGATCTGCCTGTAACTTCTAAAAACCCAAACATTTCAGCATATCAGGAAGTTAAAAAAAAAACAACTAAACTAGCTAAGTAAAAGTGTTTTAAATGTCCTAACTCTAAAAAGAAGAGTTTTTAATGTTCATGGAAGATAGGTCTAGAATGTCAAAGGTCTTCATTTCAGATTTTTGCATGGTTAAAATAACTCATTTAAAAAAAATAGTACATGAAGCGTGTTTAACTCATACAGGATAAGAGCCTTCTTTACCCTGCCCTCTAAAAATGAGGAGAGCCTCTTAAAAAGATAAGACTGCTATATCAAAAGAGAAAACGGTTTGAAATTTAAGCCTGTTTACTATTTACTTGGCACTCAAACAGTTTCTTATAATTCAGAACTGTCACTAAGGATTTTAGCTTTAAAAAAAAAAAAAAAAAAAAAAGACATCCTCCTTGTCCAGTTACCTAATCCAAATTCGCTTAGGTAGTTACAAGAGTGAACTCTATTTGAGTAAGAAAACAAGTCTGTACAGGAGCAGAGTGAGATATGCACCCTACTCCAAAGAACTGTCTGCTGAAAAGTACTATTTCTTTGAATACAGCATATTTATGTGTAACCGAGGAGCTTGCTTAACCGCTCAAAGGGACTGACTTTTCCAACCTCACTACTCATTCTCTGACAGGTGCAGTTTGCCTAAAAGCCCTCTCTGATCAAGCCCACCATTTAGTAAAGGACCCTCCTACTCTCAACGCATTTGGCTGCTGCAACACATGGTTTCTAAGCCACAAAAGGAATCCTTCTGAGTGGGGCGCATGAAGCATAAGAAAAAGATCAGGCTGTTGGAGTGATTGATCAATTTAGCTTCTCCTGGAGACCCGATGGCCAAAACCCAGCCCACTGCTTCGTGTCACAGGACAAGGGGATCTCTTGGGACAAAACGGCGACAGGTTCAAAATTTGGGGATTGAAACTACAGCAGCAGCAGCAGCAGCAGCTTCGGGCTCTTATCAAAACAATAGCGAGTGGCACATGTCAGGCGGCCCACACCAGAAAGGGACTAAAGGGGCAACTGGCTCGGCAGAAGCCGGAGTTGAACTTGTCTTACCCCCACCCCACCCCCACCTCTGCGTTCCCGGCGGCACGAAAGTGAAAACTGAGGGCACCCAGGGCTCTGCCGTCTGTCCCCTTCCTCTTCCCCTCGGCTGCCCCACTTCTTCCTCACCGGTCTCCCGGGGGTGGAGACGCTGAGCTCCCCGGGGACTGGAGTTAGTCACCGAAAAGAGGTGGTGACAGAGCTCCCGGCTCCTGTCGCCCACTCCGCGGCCTAGCTGCGCGGGACGGGGCGCCGCGAGCGGCGGCTCCGGGGTTCAGGGCGCCCCCGCCACCCGCCCGCCCGCGGCGAGCCCCGCTTTCCTTTCACAAGGGGTCTCAACGCGGCCCCTCCCGCCCGTACCCCAGACAGTCCCAGCGTCGCAGCCCACGCCCGACCAACCTAGCCCGATGGGACGGACTTCTGCCCTGGGGCAGGGACTCCCTCTCGGGGCAGGGGGCTGCGGCCCGCGCCACCCGCCCGGGCGGGGATCCCAGAGCCGGCCGCGGGGCGCGCGTGGGGCC
>NW_004524662.1:4719918-4721876 GCF_000260255.1 Octodon degus | reverse complement strand
CTCCGCCCGCTGCCACAGCCCGGCTCCGCGCCGGGGATTCGCGTCCCACAGCCGCCTCCCCGCCTCTCGGAGCTCCTGGGAAGTTTCTGATCTACTTTCTGCTCCGAAGGAGGAAGAGCTGTTGGGAGGAGCTTTTCACTTCTCGCTTCTACCTTTTTATTGGCTACTCGATGACTTTTACAGCCTGTCACTGATACAGGAAGAGACGGCGGGGAGCCTGGGAGAGCTACATTATTAATTAATGGAGCAACCCCTTGTGAAGAATCAGAAGCATCCTCCATGTTTGAGGTTATCAGCCAAAAGATCTAGGGAGAGCGCCGGGGTTTCATAAACACATGGCTGACAAAGTGAAGGCTCCGTGCTCAAGGCTGGCGCAGCGCTTAGCTGCACGATGGGAGACTCCAGTTATGATTTAAATTGTATTTTCAAGATAGGATGGGAGAAGAGCAAGAAATAAGAATGCTTTGATGTTTTCCTCCAAAATTAGAATTCATATCGCTAAAGAGGTTTTGCTTGTGTAAAACCACCAATCTTGAACAGAAAATACCTTCCTCGATACCAGTTCTTTACTACTTGGGGTAATTTAGTCAAAGATTTAGGTGGCCCAGGAAGAAAAAGTACATTAGAAAACGTCGTTCCAGTAAGACCTCCACATAGTTACAATTAAGTAGCTTGTCCTTTAAAGAGGAATATTTACATCACTATAAATGCTTTGCAAAGGATAAATATTTAATTCAATTAGAATTTGACAGCTTTTGAATTTACTACTAAAATTTCCCCTACAGCAACTTTTTCGTATCAGTGATTTTGATTTTTGAAACCACCTTTAATGTACCTGAAGTATGTGACCTAAATTAGAAAAAAAAATTCAAAACTAGAAGTAACTCAGAATTGTTACTAAAATTTTCATGCAAATATTCAAACAGTTGAATATAAACAGTTGAATTGTTACATAAATAAAATTGAAGTTATATTCTATTGGATCAAATACGATTGTGCTGTTTTCCCACGACCATTCTAAAATGTTGCTAAAATTACAACTGAGTTCTCAGTTCCATACATTGGGTTTATTTTAATGACTTGTAGCATTTAATACATGTTTCACATATTTTCATTATTCCAGACTAAGTTTAGAAAATTATAATTCACATATCTAAGTTTAGTTTCAGTGTGTTTATAACAAAATTGGGAGCTTACCTAAATTGCTTCAGCAAATAACATTTCTCTTGAAGTTCTTCTCATAAATCTTACCTAAGGTTTTATTTCTATATTTTGGTATCATGATTACGTCCTTTATAAATTAACACTTGTTGGCTCTTCAGAGTGAAAAGTTTATTGCTGTAGCCAGAATGTTGTTAAAAGATACTGCCACGAAATGAGACTTTGTGTAAAAACAATTGAAAATACTGTAAAAGAAACTATTAAAATAGCACAGAAAAAGGCAATGCAAAGAAATTAAAATCATTTAATTTTTCAAAATTATTTCAACTAAACATTTATCAAACTTCCTTTAGGAACCAAGGCAATGTACTATCTCGTGCAAGAAATACAACAGAAATGTGTCATTGCAGGGCGTGGTGGCACCCACCTGTACTCCCAGCACTCGGGAGGCTGAGGCAGAAGGATCATTCCAAGTTGGAGACCAGCCTGGGCTACACAGTGAGCTCAAGGCCAGCCTGAACTGAATAGGGAGACCCTGTCTCAAAAAGACAAAAAACAAAACAAGAAAGTGTCCTTGCCTCAAGAAAAAGCACAGAATCATAGGTAAGAGATGATGAAAACAACACAGGAAATGTGAGTCGTAATAATCCTGAGTAATGTATAATGCAAAGCAAAACTAGAAAAGATGAGAAGAAAATATAGAAGGCTCTTCCTACATGGCGTTATACACGGGGCATGATTTGAAGGGCAATGAAAAGCTGTGCTCTAAAATATTCTCACCAATCATAAGATGCTGT
>NW_004524662.1:4698381-4719368 GCF_000260255.1 Octodon degus | reverse complement strand
TTTTTGGTATTTTAGTACAGGGTCTTCAGGGTCTCACTGCGTAGATCAGACTTGTAGTGATCCTCCTGTTTACAGCCTCCCAAGTGTTGAGATTACAGGCATGTGCCACCACGCCCAGTCTCAGTTGCTGTCTCAGTGTGTTCTGGGGGCAAGACTGGCATGGCAGGCCTGGAGATCCAACTCCAGGCCCCTGCGTCTGCCTAAGCAGGCACTTGAATCCGCTGAGCTATTTAACCAGGCCTATGTCCTTTACTTCTTAGCAATCTTATAAAAGTATTTGGCATAGCTGCCCTGAACTTTGATACCTTATCAATATACAGAAAGAACACCTATAACTGTAACTCTTCTTGACATGTCTGTCAGACACCTGTCTCCACTCATCTGTGTTCTCCTTTTAATATCATCCTAACAAATTCATGGCAGTTTGCCTGTGAAAAAAATTTCCATACAGCATGTTGTTCTTTAGAAACAACGAATTTTTCTTTGTGTTAGAAACCACTGGCCTAGTGTTAGAATAGTGGGTCTGGACTTCAGTTGCTTATTAGAAACACCTGAGGATCTAAAACAGTTGCTACCTAAGCAACTGTAGAAGCCTGACAGTAGAGAGCTAAGCGGTAAGAATATAAAAATCTACTCTAGTGTGTTGTTTTGTTTTTTCCGGTACTGGGAATTGAACTCAGGGCCTTGCGCTTCCCAGGCAAGTGCTTATTCTACTGAGCTATCTCTCCAGCCCCTCTAGTGGTTCTAATGTACAGCAGAGGTTGAGGACTGAAGTGCTTAGAAGATATTGGATTGTGGATGCTCAAATGATAATGTTGCCAAATTTAGAGTACACCTCTTTATTCAACCTCTTCTGATTAGAATATGACTTGTGAGGTGGTAGAAGAAATCAAGATATTTTGGTCATCATCACTAACACAGTAGTAGTTTTATGTTTAATGAATACTTCCAGCTTGTCAAGGGTTTGTGCTAAAAGCTTTAAATCATCTCATCTGATACATATCTCAAACTAAGTAGCACTGATCACTTCCATTGTACAGATAACCCACTAAGAGTCAGAGAGGTTACTTCAGTAGAATGCCCAAAAGCACACAGTTTGGAAGCCAAAAGTCAACTCTGAATATATGCTCCCTAACACTATTCTTCATTTCTTCAGGACTGATTCACTGTTCTAGCTCAGACAGAAATTGAAACAGGGAACTTGATCCTCTGCACAAAAACAATTTAGAATGTATTAGTTAAGAACATTTGCTAAGCATGAAACAGATGTATACTAGAGGCAAGTTGAAGAATTTTTTTTTTTCATATCAGAATGGGAAAAGCCCAACTGTAAAATAAATCACAGATTTCACAAAACATGATTCTGTACGATAAAAATTAGAAAGCTCTGATGACAAAATCTATCGTAAACAAAACTGAAACAGAATTATCAAATTGGGGGGGATTTGCAGCTCACTGACAAAGGGCTAATTTTCCTAACATACAAATCATCCTAATAACTCAAGAAAACAGAAGCAAAAACATCAGCATTTAGAGCATAAGAAAAGATTCTCAACTTCACTTATAATTAGAGAAATGCAGGTTACAACTAAACCAAGATGACATTTTCTGTTCTGCAGATTAGCAAAGATCACTTTCATCTCTTGGTAAGTCTGGAGAGAAATAGGCGCCACCTCTATAGAAGGTAACTCAACAATATCCACCCCACATGACAAGTGCACTAGAATTCCATGTGTAGGAAGATACCCCACAAATATATTTCAATAGACGCCTTTATGTTGGCCTCATTAGCAATAGCATGATATTAAAACCAATGAAAATGTCCATTAACACGTAAATTATACTAAATCCATGCACTGAAATAGTAATGCAGACATAATAAAAAACAAGGACAGCTACAGAAAATGTTTTCAGGGTAAGTCTACTATATATACATATTTACTTGATACATAAAATAAGTCTGCAAGGATAAATAGCCACTGGTTGCCCCTGGGAAAAGGGTGGCTGGGGACAGGAATGAAAAGACTTTACGGCAGCGCAAAGATGAATACAATTTTTCTCTCTTATTTTTGGGACAGGGTCTCACTATGTAGTTGTGCAGGCTGGCTTCAAACTCATGGTGATCCTCCTGCCTTAGTTAGCCCCCTGAGTGCTGGGATTACAAGCATGCACTACTACACGTACCTGAATACAAATTTCAAGTAGAAGGTAAAGAAGCCAAAGAGGACAGACAACTCATGTGCCAGCCTTTCATTTCACAGGTGTTAACAAAAAGTACCACAGTGAAAATTTAAAGTGCAAATAAAAAGTAAAATTTTCTTTGTTAAATATTTACAGAGCCTAGCAGAGTACCTTTCCCATAATTGTTCAATACATGTGTTTGGATGAATGATTGGTTAGCTGGATGTATATAATACATAGTCTGATGATAGTGAGACAAAAGTCAGATTGATAGCTTCTTTCATCTTGGAAATAGGGGTTAGATTACACATTCCTAAAACTATTTAGATTACCCACACTAACAGTTATATACTAATTTATAGCACATATCATTGTTATGTTCAGACAAATAGATTTACTACTATTTTTAAAATAAGACATACAAGGCCAGCCAAATAGCTCAGAGGATTAAAGCACCTGCACGCGCAGGGCCCCGGAGTTTGATACCTGACCCTGGCGTGCCGGCCCCACCCTTGGGGCGCACTGAGACAGCAATTAAGACTGGGCATGGTGGCCCAGCCTGTAATCCCAGCTCTTAGGAGGCTGTGAACAGGTGGATCACTATGAATCCAATCTAGTAGTGAGACCCTGAACACCCTGTAGACCCTTCCCTAAAATACAAAAAAATAAAGAAAGAAAGAAAAGCAGATGGTTTTAAATGTGAAATACAGGCTGGGTGTGGTGGCACACCTGTAATCCCAGCATTCTGGTGGCTGAAATTACAGCATGGACTACAAAGCATGTAGTGCAAAGCTAATGTTTCAGTTTTATCTGTAGCAAAATAGCAATCAGATAAAAGTTGCACTAATATTTGACATCTCATTTACTAATTTCTTTATTAATAGAGTAAAAAATACTATAACATATTTTAATCCTCTTTTATTTCCCAGTAGTGTTCAGGCTACAGGATGCTATCATGTGTCATTTAAAATATTACTATAAGTCAGGTACAGTGGTGCACATTTGCAATCCCAGCTACACAGGAGGCTGAAGCAAGGGGATCATATCTTCAAGGCTAGCCTACACATTTTAGCAAGATTCTGCCTCAAGAAATAAAACAGGCTGGAATGTAAGTCAGCACTAGAGCACTTGCTTGGCACGTACAAGGCGCTGTGTTCAATCACCTGTACTGAAAAAATTACTATAAAATTTAAAAATATTTACTACTATTACTAGAAGGTGGCAGACACTCAAAACCTATAATAGTTCTATGTTCTATCACTATCTTAAATTATTTATAATCAGGATCTTGTTTCTTTTTACCAATTAGCTCATGTGGTTGAAGAATAGTGTTACCAATAAATATTTTTTTAACACTAGTAACTCACCCTATTCTACAAAGGCAAATCACCACATTGCAGTACATATATCTCTGATTACTTGACAATTGTGGAAGGAGACATAGAAAAAAGACAGTGAAAATTCAGAATCCAGGCTTGTGATGTAGCTCAGCAGACTAAAGCACCTGCTTAGCCAAGCTTAGTCAAGTGCAGGGACTGCAGTTCAACCCCCAGCACCTCATGCAGTGCCAGCCCTGCCCTCAGAGTCCAGGGTAGTGGCCCATGCCTGTAATCCCAGTGCTGGGAAGACTGAAAGCAGGAGGACTGCCACGAGACCGAGCAGCGTGATAAGACCCTGCAATAACCAAAGACATTATAAATAAATAAATAAATAAAATTCAGAACCCAGTTTTGAACATATTGTGCTGAATTCTAACCTAAGTGTTCCTGAAAAAATGTGCTAATTCTGTAGGTGCTTAGGCAAATAAAAACATTGAGGAGGGGCTGGGGAGATGGCTCAGTAGAATAAGCGCAGGGCCTGAGTTCAATCTCTGGTTCCAGAAAACAAAACAAAACAAAACAAAAACATTGAGGGTTTTTTCCCCCTTATAATGCCATCATCATCCATAGAACTCAGCAGTCTCTAGCCCCGATTTTTATGTGAAAATACCCATCTCTTGTTTCCTTAACAAAACCAGAATGTTTCTTTTTAAGCCAAACTTTTCTTTGGGGAATGAAAACAATAGACTTCAAGTTACCAGCAGACTGTTTCTCAGTAAGTTCCTACACCTCTGCACCACATGCCTGGTCTATAGGGTCTAGCTTACCTACCAGATAAGCATCCTCCCTGGCTTAAGTACAAAACACCAAACTGCGTGTGGTGATGCACACCTGTAATTCCAGTACTCTGGGAGGCTGAGGCTGATGGCAAGTTTAGCCTAGCCTAGGCAATTTAGCGAGACACTCTCAAAAAAAAAAAAAAAAAAAAAAAAAAATTAAAGGACTGAGGACATAGTTCAGTGTGAAGGCCCTGAATTTAACCCCCAGAACAACAGGGGGGGGGAGTACAAAACATCAAATTGCCCAACATTAAACCCCTTTCTTTTTCCCACTTCAAACTTTCCTCATAAAACAAAGAACACACATTCTAATGTGGTAGGCAGAGTTATAGCGCCCAGTATGTCTATATCTACATGCAATTTCACATGGCAAAAGAAATTTGGACAGGTGGTTAAAATTAAGGGCCTTCAGATGGAGAAATTATCCTGCATTAGCCAGGCGGGCCCAACCTAATTCCTCTAAAGCGGAGAACATTTCCCTACTATGGTTACCAAGAAAAGAGAATGATGGAAGGCAAGTCAGAGAGATGTGACATCGCTGGTCAAAAGCCAAGAAATGTGGAGATTTCTAGAAGCTAAAAGAGGCAAGAGAACAGGGTCTCCCCAGAGGGCTGACGCGAGGAACCCAAACTGCTTTTTTTTTTTTTTTTTTTGAGATAGTCTCCCTATGTACTTCAGGCTGGCCTTCAGCTCACTTTGGAGCCCAAGCTGGTCTCGAACTCACAGGAATCCTCCTGCCTTAGGCTCCCAAGTGCTGGGATTATAGGTGTGCACTCCATCTGCTCCTGCTACACTTCACTTTAGCCTGGTAAAGCCAGTACAGGACTTCTGATCTACCACAAAGTCCATGGCAATCTGTGACAACAGCAATAGAAAACCAGTAATTCAGCTTCCAGCCTGGGAGTATATTCATGCTCCTCATACTCCCCAGCTGATTTTCATTGCAATGGTGAGTAATACCTTTGAAACTTAAATAAATGAGTTAGCTCTCTTAAGCTAAGTTTATAGGAAACTTCTAAAGTTTTCAAAAATGATTCATGCAGCTGTTTCTCTAAGTTGCAAAAACTCATCTAGCCATTTGGTAACACAACTTTAACCTTACCCAAAATTCTTTTTTTTTTTTTTTTTTTTTGTATTTTAGGGAAGGGTCTACAGGGTGTTCAGAGTCTCACTACTAGATCAGACTCAAAGTGATCCACCTGTTTACAGCCTCCCCAGAGCTGGGATTACAGGTGTGCCACCAGTCTCAAATGCCATCTCAGCACACCCCAGGGATCAAACCCCTGGTCCCTGCGCCTGCTTGCAGGTGCTTTAATCTGCTGACCTATTTGGCCCTCCAAAATTCTGAAACAAAATTTTTAAAAATCTTTTATTTATTTATTTGGTATAGGGGCATGCGGTACCAGGAATTGAATCTGGGTCCTTGCACTTGCCAGGCAGGCCCTTAGACCACTGAGCTATCTCCCCGGCCCTATCCAAAATTCTTGAGAAATATTTTGGATTTCTCATTTGTTTGCATATACATAATGAGAAAGAATTTTGCATATAATGAGATGTATTAGGAGTAGGACCCAAGTCTAAACACAAAGTTCATTTATGTTTTTTATATATACCTTATACACACAGCTCAAAGGTAATTTTACTCAGTATTTTTGGGGTGCCCTTGTTTTGTCTATGACTTGTCACATAGGGTCAAATGTGAATTTTTTTTTTTTTTTTTTTTTTTTTTGTGGTACCGGGGATTGAACTCAGGACCCTGCACTTGCCAGGCAAGCGCTTATTCTACTGAGCTATCTCCCCAGCCAAATGTGAAATTTTTGAATTGTGCATTCCTGTTGGTGCTCAAAACATTTCAGGTTTTGGGTTTTTTTTTTTTTTTTAATTTTTATTTTTATTTTTTTCAGAACCAGGGATCGAACTCAGGTCCCTGTGCTTGCCAGAGAAGCGCTTATTCCACTGAGCCATCTCCCTGGCCCCCAAAGGTTTCAGGTTTTAGAACTTTCCCAGTTAAAAATTCTCAACCCATATAACCATAACACATACTGCGTTAGCACGTATAGTAGAAGTAGAAGGATGGTTATAGAGACTTGCTTCCTGATTACATTCTATCTTTTCAAGTCTCCTTAGGGATCTTGCTCCAATTCCGTCTTACCTAATAGCAAGCCCTTCTGCACCACTAGGACGGCTGTCCTTAGGTTGTAAGGCCCTTATGCATGATTTGTATGTTCAGAGCATCATTTCTCTTCCCCTTTCAACCAGTGTTTTTTTAAAAAAACTATTTTCCTTGTTTTGTTTTATTTATTTGGGAGTACTGACCTCAGGGACTTGTCCACACTAAGCTGCTGCTATATCACTGGGCTACACCCCAACCCTCTACTATTCTAGCATTTTATAGCCTCTCTACTCTCTACTCACCTGATGCTGCCCTTACTTCTGACCCCCTAATTGACGACTCCAGTGGACTCTTTCCAAGGAAGGAGTCCCCTTACCCACTGTGCTCCTTGGCCTCCTCGCTCCTTGACCTCTGTGAGACACACTCTTCCCTGGACCTCTTCCTACCTTTTGTACTGTCTGTGTCAGGATCCTTGGCAATGCCTCTTCCCCCTACACCTGTTCCTAAACCCTGCATTCCCCAGCTCCCTGGGCCTCCTCCTCCTCTCTTGCCACTCCTCAGGGAAGCCCCCTAATCTTCTCCTTGGCACCTTCACCACACCACATCATTGGGATACAAGCTCCTGCAGGGCCTTCTTGTTTTCCTGGGGACTCTACACAAACTGTTCCTCAGACACTTGTGACATGATAAGTGACTCAGCAAACTGACGTTGTATAACGATGAATCTGGGAGCAGTGTGGAGGGCTGACAGGCTGTGCAGAGCTCAGAGGCATGCACAAGACAACACAGTAGTCTCCACCTACCTGAGGTTTTACTGCCTGAGATTCCAGTTACCTGCTGTCAACTGTGGTCTGGAAATATTATTTGTCTTAACTCTTTCTAGAGAGAGATTGTATTTGTATAACTTTTATTATCATAATAATAAAAGTATTGTTAAAATTATTTATTTTATTGTTAATATCTTACTGTACTTAATTTATAAATTAAACTTTACTATAGGTATATATGTATAGAAAAAACAGTATTATAGAGTTTGGTACTATGTGTGGTCTCTGACACCTGGTGGGGGTCTTGGGATTATCACTCACAGATAAGGGGGTGCTACTACAGCCTGAAGTATGATCTCCACAATGGAAAGGAAGAGAAATGGGGAGAAATATTTCAGAGGCCCTATTTAGTGACCGAATTTAGAAACATGCTGAGGAAGAGAGAGGAAAAGGCAAAGATGAGTTAAAGGTTTCAAGCCTCCGAATCTGGAAAAGTCATAGCATAATGAACAGAAATGGGGAGACCCGGTGAAGAAATAGGGTGTGAGGGATATAAAGCACTCTGCTTTAGATATGGAGCGTCAAAGCGGAGGTGACCTATGGGCATTTGAAGACTGGGCTCTGAAATTTAAAAAAAATCCAGATGGAGACTATAGATAGATACTTTCCTGGTTCTACTTCCAGATTGCTTCTAGATACAACCAAACAAGTGACCTCTAATCTGCTGACACGCTAAACTTCTTGGAAGGCATCTCATGTTGGCCTACTGTTGAACCCTCTAGAACAGGTTTTCTTTGTTGTCCCGGAGACAGGATATTGCTGATATTGTAGTCCAGGCTGACTTCAAGCTCTTAATCCTCCTGCCTCAGCCTCATCCAGCTCTCCAGTACAGGTTTCCTAAGCAAAATCTTTCCTGCTTTTCTGGAGCCTCCAGCCTGGTCTCCTTTTCTTAGCCTTTGCCCTCAGCAATGACTTTGCATTCTGATTTATTTACAAAATCTGGGCCATTCAGTATGTCTTCTGTTTTCAACCCAAATTTTCTATTATTTTCACTACACCCCTTTCCTTTTCCTATTGTTTTTTTCCAAGGCTTTATCTACTGTGCTTTTGTCATATTTTTTTCCCCTTCTAGGACCTTATTCCTTGACTTTCTTAAAATACTTCTCCTTTGGGCACTTTCTTCCTTTGACCTACAGACACATCCAACCCTCCCTTATCTTTAAAAAATCATTTCCTTTATTTTGATTCTCTTGCAGATATCATTTAATCATTTTCATTGTTGTTATTAATAAGTAATATAGGGCTGGGGAGATGGCTCAGTAGAATAAGTGCTTCCCTTGCAAGCGCAAGGGCCTGAGTTCAATCCCTAGTTCTGAAAAAAAAGAAAAATAAAAAAAGAAGTGATATAAATTTTACAACTATTTGTAATCTTTGTAGTGATTTGAATTCTTGCTTTATTTATATTAGTATCTATTTGTATCAGAATCTCCATCATGTCAGTTTTTATAGGTCATATTTCGTTCATTTTGGTTTTGGTTTTTTGAGATAGCATCTCTCTCTAAGTTACTAAGCTGTCCGGGCTGGACTCAAACTTGCCATTCTTCTGCCTTAGCCTCCCAGAGTGCTGAGATTACAAATGCATGCAGCCATATCCAGCAGTAAAGCAGAAATCATTTGATAAATTAGTCATAACTCATTTTCAGCTAGGACTATTCAAAAAATAGTTATTTGGCATCCTTCCGAAAAGGAACAGATAATATAATGTTACTTTTTGTCGTTATCTGTTCACAAGGAGTTAAATTTATTTATGCACTTAGAGCTGTCATGTGATTGTTATCTCTTAGTCATAAAGCAGGACATTCTGATGTCTACAACAATAGCAATTATACTGATTTAAGGCTGTAACCAAGAGTCTTAGGCAATCGTTAGGACAATAAGTATAGATGTTGGTCTGAGAAGTGGACAGTCAGGTTAGAAACTTAAAAGGTGCCATGAAAACACCACGCTTTTCTATTATTAATTTAAACACAATCAATGTTTGTTTGTAAAATATATTTAACTTGTGTTTGAAACTTTTTAGCAGCCATAATGGCAGTGCCTTCTATGTCACACTGTACTTACATTTGTTCTTCTAGCCTAAAATGCTGCCTCTCTGCCATGTTCTGCAGTAGGTGCTTTCCTAATTGTTGATGAGGTGGGTGACCTACCTGAATGCTATGCTAAGTACCAGACTTGGATCTAAGAACTAAAGAATGAAATATTTGGGGCCGGGGAGATGGCTCAGTAGAATAAGCACTTGCCTGGCAAGCACAAGGGTCTGAGTTCAATCCCCAGTTCCACCAAAAAAAAATATTTAAAACATTAATTTTTATAAACAATAACTTTCAGAAAGTTATTTTTATGGTTTTACAGGAACAAAAATATATTTTATGTAATCACAGCAAAATGATGGCCTCACAGCTAACAAACTGCTGAAAAATATCAAAACGTGGAGTATAGCAAATTTATTCGTTACAATTGTCAGAATATACACATTAAATTTAAAAATCCAGACTGGAGAGATAGCTCAGCAGCATAAATGCCTGCCTAGCAAGTGCAAAGTCCTAAATTCAATCCTTGGTGCTGCAAAAGTAAATCAATAAATAAAATAAAAATCCCCCAGCAACTGCTAAGTATAAAGCACATTGCCAGGCACAAAATCCAAGAATAAAAAGTCATAATGGCTCAAATAAAAGCTATTCCAAATTTTCCATACATTTTGTATTATGACTTTTATTTTATAGGTAATAAGGATGCAAAACAAATTGTCTGTGGCCCAAGCATACATGAGTAAGAGGTGGGAGTCAAATTCATATTGATTACATATGAAAGTCTATTCATCCAACAGGTATTTCTGAGAGCTTTCTATGTGCCAGACAGCATGCTGGGGGTAGGAACATATACCATGGGCGAAAACGGAAGATCTCTGCACTTAAGCTGCCTCCTTTCCCGGAGAGCTGGAACCTGCTGAACCCCCACTGTGTACTGGCCCTTCCTGGGTCTCTGGAGAAAGGAGGTGAGAATTTCCAGAACAGACTCCAACAAGGTCCCGGTGGTTGTGTTAGAAGCAGAGACTATCACAGCCAGAAAGAACATTTTCTAGAGAGGCTGTAGGCTGAGTGATTCTCCTTCCAGCTCTAAATGTGAAGGCTGCAGGAACCAGGAATGTAGCTTATTAAAAAAAAAAAAAAAAGTTTTTAAAAGGTTGGGGCGGGGCTGAGGTTGTAGTTCAGTGGTAGAGTTTTAGCTAGCAGGGCCCGGGGCTCAATCTCTTACACTGCCAAATAAATAAATAAATAAATAAATAAATAAATAATTTTTAAAAAGTGAAGCGTGCAGTGGGGGCTAAAAGGGGAGGGGCTACTAGTTGCCAGGTGATCACATTTGGGAAATTTACAAGAATATAAGCTTTATTTTTCTCATGCTCACTTATTAAAGCTTTGTGGAAACCCTATTCTATTAAATAAGAGAAGAATTCCTTCTTTACCAGCCATCTTTATAATGCCTAAGAGTGACTGACCACATTAGGGAAACCAGAGGGTGTTGCAGAAAGTGACCAGTCTTGGACTGTAAGGCTGGGATTTAAATATCCACTTGGCACATAAAGCTTTGGAAAATTAATTTTCATTAAAAAATGAAAACATTTGAAATTCATAAATGGTTATCCATGAGTTCTATCAAAACTTTGACATGTATGCATACATTATAAAATAATCTTTATTCTAGAAATCAGAATGCTGTAGAAAGCTTTATTATTTATTTTACAAAGTTCACATGGCATTGAAATCAAAGCCTGAATACACAGCACATGCAAAAAAGAAAACTGCAGTGGCATTTAAATAATCTGCACTTTTTTGTATGTGGTATTGGGTATCAAACTCAGGATCTGGTGCTTGTGAGTCAGGTGCTTAAGTAGCTGAGCTATCTCCCTGGCCCTAAGAATTTTTAAAAAATTATGTATTTGGTTCATTTATTAAAATAAATACAAAAGAATCCCAAATAAAATATCAGCAATCAATTCGAGTAGTATATTAACAGAATAACAAACACTAACAAAATAGCCTTTTTCAGTAACATACATGTACAATGTTAGGAGAATGATAAATGAATTTCATCACATAATGAATCAAGAGTAAAACTATAAGATGGCTTTGAGAGAATATAAAAGGCTACTTGATGAAAGCCAATATTTGTTCCTGGTGTGTCAAAAATCAAAATGTTCAATGAATACTTTTTTTTTTTGGTACTGGGAATTAAACTCAGGACCTTCCTCTTGCCAGGCAGGCACTGTGCCACTGAGCTATATCCCTGGCTCTGCTCAACGAAGACAAGATAAAGAGTAAACATATCAAGAAGACATGATAAGAGTATTTCAAACTATAGAACAGCTATATTTTCATCAAAATTGCAACAATCAAAAATCTTCAGTATTATAGCTATTATTAATATCTGTTCAGAAAGCTAGCTAGTAAACAAAGATATCTGAACGGAGTGGCACACACCTGTACTTCCAGCTGCTCTAGAGGACAAGGCAGGAGTCTCAAGTGTAACGCCTGCCTGGGTAATTTAGTGAGACTGCCACAAAAGAAAATGTTAAAAGGGCTTGAGATGTATCTCAGCGTTTCCTGAGTTTAAATCCTAGTATGCTACTTAAAAAAAAAAATAATAAGCAATATAGATAATTGAAAGTGTAGCTATTAAGCTGGGCATACTGGGCATGGTGGCTGATTCCTGTAATCCCAGGGACTAAGAGGGTGAGCAGGAGGAAAGCAAGCTTGAGGCCAGCCAGAACAACTTAGTGAGACGCTGTCTGAAAAAATAAAAAGCTACGAGGATATAGCTCAAAAACAGTAGGGCACTTATTGTATGAAGCCCTGGGCTCAATCCCCATCAACACACACGCAGTGTAGATATTAAAAATAGTAGATGAAATTTATCATTATAGATGATCTCATTGGGTGAAAAATCAAGAGCCCATGAAGAGAGCTATTACTACCAACAAGAGAGTACCAAAAGACATCTCGGCAGAGGGTCACTTTCCTCTTCCAAAAAAGGCAGGAAAAGAAAGATCTCACCCAGAAGCGCCCCGACTAAGGCCTTTTGGCCTGCTCGCTCTTCTGCTTCAAATACTTCCCCTAAATCTTGCGCTTGCCACTTTCTTATCGTTTATTTGTCATCAACTTCCTGTTCTGCGGAAAGACCCTCGCTACTGTTGCCCCAGCGAGCGGCAGCGGCTTCCGTGCAGGGCTGCAGCGCGCTCCTCCCGGGCTCGCAGCGCACAGGCCGAGTGGCCCCGCGGTCCAACGGGTCTCGGCCGGTGCCGGCGGGGCAGCGCCACTCCCAGAGCAGGGGGACCTCTCCAGTGCAGCTCTCTTTCCCTCTCCCTTTCCCATCAACTAAATCAAGGTTCCCAGGGCCTAGAGGACAGGAACCACAGGATCAAAGTAACTCCGAAGCAAGAAACCCGCAGGAGGCAGCTGCCCAACCAGGAACGCCCGCGGGTGGGGGCTGTCAGGTAAGCACTGTTAGGTGTGAAATGTGTCAAATACTATGGCACGTGGCAAGCATTAAGTAGTAATAATAATAATAATAATAATAATAATAATACTGTTCTATAGTTTTTGCAACTTTCTCTTTTACACAAAAAAAAGAGATGTAGAGACTTTAATATGCTTTCCCAAGGTCACCTAACTTCTGAAGTGGAGTTTGTTTTTGGCGCACACCCTCTTTCCCACTAGGCTATACTAACTCATCAGAGGGAAAATAGCTTTTAAAAAGAAGAATAAGGAAAAGGACCTTCCTTGTAGAAACAAAAACATACACATCTATAAAAAAGAAATTAAGAAGCACGAAAGTGGGCCTGGGAGATGGCTCAGTAGAATAGGTGCTTGCCTACCTGAGTTCAATCCCCCATTCCTTAAAAAAACAAAAACAAAAACAAAAACAAAAACCTCTCGGCTTTTGACTAGGAGGCTAAGGTGCAACTTTCTTCATTCATCCGACATCAGCCACCTCCAGCATGCCACTCAAGTTCGACCCCAACGAGATCAAAGTTGTGTACCAGAGGTGCACCAGTGGTGAAGTTGGTGCCACGTCTGCCCTGGCCCCCAAGATCTTGGGTCTGTTTCCAAAGTGGGGGATGACATCGCCAAGGCAACTGGTGACTGGAAGGGCCTGCAGATTACGGTGAAATTGACCATTCAGAACAGACAAGCTGACTGAGGTGCTGCCTTCTGTCTCTGCCCTGATCATCAAAGCCCTCAAGGAGCCGCCAAGAGACAGAAAGAAGCAGAAAAACATTAAACACAGAGGAAATATCACTTTTGATGAGATTGTCAACATCGCCCGACAGATGCGGCACCGGTCTTTAGCCAGAGAACTTTCCAGAACCATTAAGGGGATCCTGGGGACTGCCCAGTCTGTGGGCTGCAACGTGGACAGCAGGCACCCTCATGACATCATAGATGACATCAACAACGGTGTTGTCGAGTGCCCAGCTAGCTAAGGAGCATAAGAAAATACATCAATAAAGAGACAATCTACCCCCCCCCAAAGTGGTAAATTGTTAATTTAAGGGCCAGGGAGATGGCACAGTAGAATAAGCACTTGCCTGGTAAGAGCAAGGGCCTGAGTTCAATCCCCCCTTCTGGGAAAAAAAAAATATATATCTATTCTGCTGTGCTGACAGCCCCATTAAGAAGAAAAAACAGACTATCAGCTGGGAGAAAATATTTATAAACCACATATTAAGCAAAGGGGTTATATCTATAATGTATAAAGGACCCTCAAAACTCAATAGCTAAAAAAATCTAATTAGAAAATTTGCAATTGGGAGGCTGGGGCAGGAAGATCTCTAGTTTTAACAAAAAAGCTAAAAATGTACTCTAGCAGTTTCACTTATGGACACTTAGAAAGATGAAGACAGCTTCACACACAAACCTACAAACAATTGTTCATAGCTTTACCTGTAATAGTCTCAAATTAAAAACAAAACAAAACAAAACATAGGCCTTCCAGAGGTAAGCCATATTAGGCAGGTGCTTATGCCACTGAGCCACCTCTTTGGCTCAAAGTTAAACTGTGTTAACCCATAGTTAAATGCTGATCTACCCATGCCATGAAATATTCCTCAGCAATAAAAGTAACAATTGAGGGCTAGCCAAATAGCTCAGCAGATTAAAGAGCCTGCAAGCAGGCACAGGGGCTGGGGGTTTGATCCCCAGCCTGCTGTGTAGGCCCCGCCCCTGGGACACACAGAGATGGCAATTGAGATTGGGCACTGTAATACTAGCTCTTGGGAGGCTGTAAACAGGCAGATCACTGAGTCTGATCTAGTAGTGAGACCCTGAACACCCTGTAGACCCTTCCAAAAAAAAAAAAAAAGTAGCAATTGACATAATTTGGATATGTCCCAAGATTTTCTCAAAAGACTGGGTTGAGGAGATAGCTTGGTGTTCTAAGCGCCTGGCTGGCAAGTGCAAGGACCCAGGTTTGATTCCCAGTAACAAATGCTGTGCTATCCAGGTGCACCGGGCCAGCCACCAAAACTGGGCATGATGATGCACACCTGTAATCCCGGCACTGGGGAGGCTGAGACTGGAGGATCACTGTGCGTCCAAGCTGCACAGCAAAACCCTATACCAAATAAATAAAAGATTTTTAAAAAAAATTTTAAAAAGGTAGGGCCGGTCAAATAGCTTAGTGGATTAAAGTGCCTGCTTAGGCAGATCAGGGACCAGGGGTTCCATCCCTGGCCTGCCATGCCGGCCCCGCCCCTGGGGCACACTGAGGCAGCTTGACACTCGGCGTGGTAGTGAGCACCTGAAACCCAGCACTTGGGAGGCTGTAAACAGGCGGATCACTCCAAGTCTGATCTGTGTAGTAAGACCCTGTAGGCCTTGTACTAAATACAAAAAGTAAAATAAAAATGTTTAAAAAAGATTAGTTACATACTTTATGATCTGATCCATTCATCAACAGTATTAAGAATGATTTGGAAACACACACACATACACACACACACAGAATGACACACACATACAAAATGAAAATTGGCATGATATCTTATGACTATAACAGGCACAAATTCCCTGGACCTCTTTGTGCTATTATAATCTATAGTTATTTAAAATAAGCCAGTGGAAAAAATAATTAGTGGAAGCCAATAAAATGAAATTTTAGAGTTCCTGATATGTAAGACTTTTATCAGAGCGATCTGGGATGCTCTTCCAGTGAACAGCAGGACACTTTTATTTTTAGACACCCTGTGGGAAGACATATTAGGTTCATGGTCCTATCTAGAATAAAACTTTGCTCTGGGTGTTTGAGCTCAGCCTGGGCTACTCAGCAGCTTAGCAAGACCCTGTCTCAAAATAAGGAAGGTTTGGGGACATAGGTTAGGGCGAAGACACTGGGTTCAATCCCTACTACTGGGGGTAAAAGGTGGAGGAATTTTTTTTTAACTGAGCCATTAATACACATTTAATGGTAACTCTTTCTTTTTTTCTTTTTTTTTTTTTTTTTTTTTTTTGGTGGAACCAGGGATTGAACTCAGGCCCTTGAGCTTGCCAGAGAAGTGCTTATTCTACTGAGCCATCTCCCTGGCCCCTGGTGGAGGAATTTTTTCCATTCTAAATTATAACCATCATGCCACCATGAGCTCTGTCCCTCTAGCTCAGACAGAAATAGTCTGTTTCTCACTATGGATGCTGCCGAGCAGCACCACTCTTCCAGTTTGATCGCACCTGCCTCCACACAACATCCTTAGCACAACCATCAGCACAACCGATGTCACTTTTTCCTTAGCATTTTTTCCTGTTCAATTAACAATTTCATACCGAAAAAGAGAAGGCTTCGAAAAATTATTACCCTACAAATGACCCTGATCATTTAGTCCAAAGATCAGAGGACCCTGAACATTGATAACAAATTGTTCAGTCTTCTACATGTTTGTTTTTAAGGGAAAGTCCTGTTGCCTTTTAGAGAAGGTACTAACCACAGTGCTTGTTTTCTTTCTGTCCAGCAGTGCTCAGTCTTTATAAAAGAGTCTTTCTATATAAAGGCAATGTTGAAAGTGGTCAATTTTTTAAAAAAAATTATTTATTTATTTGGTGCAGGGTCTCGCTCTGCAGCTCCGAATGATCCTCCTGTCTCAGCCTCCCAAACATTGGGATTACAGGCTTGCATCACCACACCTAGCTTTGCTGGCCAGTGTGGCATGCAGTACTGGGGATTGAAACCGGGTCCCGGCCCTTGTCAGGCAGGCCCTAGGCCACCAAGAGTGGCCAATGTTTTTATTTACTCTCCTACTAACAGTGGCACTGAGGATGCTTCATATCTACAATATGAAAGACCTCTAATTAGGTTTGCTTTTTTATTTGTCATGTATTTAGGACCGGGTCTACAGGTCTCACTGCACAGATCAGACTTGTAGTGATTCTCCTGTTTTCAGCCTCCCAAGCGCTGGGATTACAGGTGTGAGCCACGTGCCCAGTCTCAGTCACCATCTCAGGGCACCCTGGGGGCAAGGCCAGCATGGCATGCTGGGGATTAAACCTTGGTCCCTATCTGGCCGGTCCTCTACTTTAGGTTTTGATGTTCACTTGAACTTGCCTTTACTTTTTAAAAATGCTAGGTGGAGCCCAATTGTGGTAGTGCATGCCTATACTCCCAAAATGGGAGACTGAGGCAGGAGGATGGCATCCAGGGCTACAAAGTGAGTTCAAGCCCTGCCTGAACTGTATAGTGAAACTCCCTCTCGAAAGAAAGAAAGAAAGAAAGAAAGAAAGAAAGAAAGAAAGAAACCTGGGTGGGCACCTAAGGTGATAAGATCTAGGCCCATATCTCTCTATCGAGTGCCCTGGGCTCAGCCCCTCAATGTGACCCCTTCACACCTGTCACGTCCATGTCTGACGTGTAAATGTTCACTTCCACCACTCACGCAAACGTCCCTCTGGTACCTGTAGCTCTGTGGCGGCAGCCACACTTAAGGGTTCTTGACTTTCTGAGCGAGGTCCTGGTCCCTATGGCTCTTCCCTCTGCTCCCTTGGAAAATAAGATTCCAAGACTTGCTCTCTGTGAAGCGTTTATTCTCCGTCTTCACTAGGAGTTAGCTGTCCACCAGGAAGTGTGCCCTCTCTGTTCCAACAAAGTAGCAAGTTTCATTTTAGCCTGGTTTTTGCTTCTCTGGCTTTTGAAGGAGGCCGGCTCACATGTTATTAGTTGACACGACTTGCCACACACATCCTTAAAGATAGCCTAGCCACTAATTTAGCTGTAATTTTGTTCATCGTAATCATGTCCTCTAGCGAGGTGGGGCCTGTATCTTCTGGAGGTCACCTCCACGCCCAGCTTGCTCTCTGGGAAGCAGGTTTGAGAGGGACAATTTCTAAGAGGCAGCAGCACAGAAGGCTGCGGCGCTTCTCCGCTTCTTGTGTTATCTGTGGGCAGTTTAAAGTTTGAAGCAAATTAGCTGGTATAACAAAAGGCCAATTTTGAATTGTAGCCTTTTGTCTTTTAGTTTTTACAAATATATCCCAAAGCTGTTGCAACCATTCTGTGTAAGAACAAAAGTTCATTAATCTGTTTCAACATTCAGAGGAAACATAAATTCTAGTAAGCATGGCTAAAATTTCCAAAATAAGTAGAATCTATGCAAAACTGAAGGGTCTAAAACTGGTTATGTAACTTTGGTCAAGAAAGAAAAAATACTACTGCCCCAAATTATATTTTGTACAAATCAGATATAATTTATGTCCAGCAAGAGAGCTCAGTGGACTAAGTGCCTGCTTAGGCAAGCACAGGGATTGGGGTTCAATCCCTGGTACCATATGCCGTGCTGGCCCCACCCCATCATGCCAAGCCGGTCACCAAGTCCCGGTGTGGTGGCACACACCTGTAATCCCAGTCCTGGGGAGGCTGAAAACAGGAGGATCACTATGAATCCGAGCTGCATAGTGACACCCTGTACAACAACAGTGAAAAAAATTTTAAAAAAGAAAGAAAACAAATCAGATATAATTTAATGGTCCAACCATCATTTTGCAAGTACAGATTTGAGGATATATATTTAAAAGAAAGAGTATATACTAAGCCAAGGGCAGTGGTACCTGCCTGTACTCCCAGACAAATATATACATTCTAAGCATTTATCACCCTTAGGAAACCCCAGTCCCCAAGTGCCTGTAACATTGTGTACTCATTTCCTGGCACCATGGTGCCCTTACTCCTCTAGGTAGCTCATGTACCATTTGTTTATATGCCAGTGATCCTGAGGTGGAGGTGGGAGTTTCCTCCTCATAAACTGTAGCTGGTACATAGTAGCTTTTTATTTGGTATATCCAGAATGAATGAATAAATGTTTTAAAGAATCTGGAGTGTGTGTGTGTGTGTGTGTGTGTGTGTGTGTGTGTATGTGCGCTTCATTTCTGTAGTAAGACTCTAAAAATTTGAAAGTGTGTTTTTACCTTTTCTTTTTTTTGACACAGGACCTCACTACCTAATGCAGACTGGCCTTCAACTCAGGTACCCTAGCGTAGCCCCATATTCAGTGATTCTCCTGCCTCAGCCTCCCGAGTGCTAGGATTACAGTTGTGTACCACCACACTCAGCAAGTTTCTATTTTCATGAATCATGAAATAAATACACGTTCCAAGTGACAGGGAAAGAACATCAACAGAAGCCAGATTTAGATTCTGCCATTAATTTTATTCACTAAGCTTCTAGGAGATTCAATTTTCTTAGTGGTAGAGTAAACACATTTATAAAAACAAGAGATTTAAATTAGTTGTTTGTCAGAGAATCACCTTCTTCAGAGATTTCAGGGGCTCCTTGTTATTTCACAGCACAGAAATGCTTCTTTTGCTTTCAAAGAATTGGCATTGTTGCATGGTCTTTGCTAATAATACCAACTGTTATTATAATATAACCTTTTGTCTTTTTAACAAGCACTGTCCTTGTACATCATAGAACAGCATTTGTCAGCACCTCTGTTATAGCACCTGTCACTTTTTAGTAAATTCATTGTTCTTTCAATGTCTTTTCTCATTAGATAGCCAGATCCTCAAGGATCAGCGCTGGCGCTGCCAAGGCCTACATGCCGTTGTAGCGCCACCTCTACCTAGTGTGCTGTGTGACATACCCTGCGCCTCTAAAAATATTATTTGAAGAGTTGATTTTTAATATTCTCGGTGCACAGGGACTCATTCATGTGTAAAGTTTAACATAGTCTAAAGAGCTTTATTCCCCCTCCCCCCCATGCAGAAGGTTTTTTTTGTTTGTTTTTTTTTGTGGCTCCAGATTGCCTCCAGCGCTGGTCTGAATTGCCTTGAGTATCTGAAAATCGAACCACTGCTCCCAGAGACTGACTGCTTTGTTTAAGCAGACACTTAAACAACTGAGCTAATGGGCAGGCCCCCATGAGCTTTATTTTTAGATTTAGGAGTTTTTATGGCTATTTAAAACTCCCAGGGCCAGGGAGATAGCTCAGTAGAAGCAGCACCTGCCTGGTAAGCCCAGGGTCCCGAGTTCAATCCCTGGTACTGAAAGGAAAAAAAAACCTCCTTTGTATTTCTCTGTGGCCTGTGCCATTATTATTACTGTATTTAAAATTTCTTATCTCATTTTAAATACATAAAAGACTATCTTAACAGGGAATTAATTCGGATGTTAGGTGGGTCGAGCATTGAATTTAATTCTCCATAAACTTTGTTAGAGGTGCTGGGAACTTTAACACCTGCAGGCTTTCCCATGCTAAGATGAAAGACATTTAAAAGTAATGAGTTATTACCAACAGCGCAGCCTCACACTGCACATACAAATTTAAAAATCCATCTGAAGCACCACTTCAGATTTTGTAAGAAGACACGCCAACATGTCAGAGCACAGCTAACACCAAAATTAGCAACAAGTGAGTCTTTAGAGTCATTATTCCTAAAGCATAATACCTTTGTTAATAGAATTTATCAGGATCAATAGGATTATTGTTTTGTTATGTTGTGGTTGCAAAGTGCACATTATTTTCTCTCTAAAGCATGATAAAGCTACATGATCCCTTAGCCTGCATTATCCAATCCATAGACATGGTTTTGTTTCCTCTGTCTCAAATGAATTTCATTTTCCTACTTACACTCTTCTCGTTCTGTGCCTCGCTGGCTGTCCCCTCCCAGCAGTACACTGCAGTCTCTGTTCCTGTCATTGCTCCTCCTCCTCCTTCTCCGGAGCAGCTCTCCACAGTACTAACTAGAGGGGCCTGCCCCTTAGCTCAGTTGTATAAGTGGCTGCTTCAACAAAGCAGTCAGGCTCAGGTTGCTGTGGTTCGATCCCCACAACCCAAGCCAGCCAAACCTGCCCTGAAGGCATTTGGAGAAAAAAAAAAAATACTAACTAGAGCTTTTAAAAACTAAAGTCCACATATGGCATTGTTTTTGGTTTTGTTTGTTTGTTTTCAGTTGTTGGGACAAACCCAGAGCCTTGCAGATGCTAAGAAAGCTACCACTGAGCTATTTCTCAGCCCCCATGTTACTCAGAAGTAAAATCCTCAGTACCTTTACATTATGTCCATCACCAAGCAGGTACTGGGGGACTGAACCCAGAGCCTTCATACTGATCTATAGCTCCATTTTCTTTTATTTTAAAGAGAATTAAAGGGGTCAAGGAGACAGCTCAGTAGAATAAGCACCTGCCTGGCAAGCACAGGGCCCTGAGTTCAATCCCCGGTACTGCAAAAAAA
>NW_004524662.1:4695454-4698281 GCF_000260255.1 Octodon degus | reverse complement strand
GAAGGGGCCAGGAAGATGACTCAGTAGGATAAGTGCTTGACTGGCAAACACAAGGATCTGAGTTCAATCCCCGGTTCCGAAAAAAAAAAGAAAGAAAAAGAAAAAGAAAAAAAGAAAAGTCTTAAAAGGCCTGGCCAAATAGCTCAGAGGATAAGAAGTGCCTGCAAGCAGGCGCAGGAGCCCAGGGTTCAATCCCCAGGCCTGCTGTGCGGGCCCCACCCCCAGGGCATGCTTACACAGCAATTGAGACTGGGTGTGGTGGCACATGCCTTCCAGCTCTTGGGAGGCTGTAAACAGGTGGATTACTACAAGCCCCATCTAGTAGTGAGACCCTGAACACCCTGTGGACCCTTCCCTAGAGTACAAAAAAAAAAAAAAAAAAAAAGAGAGAGAGAATTTTAAAAAACAATAAAACAATGCAGAATTTCAAAACAAGATGATAGGAAATTAACAGAGGTTATTATATTGAATATTATCTTCGAAATAGTTGCACAGCTTACCAGATTTAGCATGCAAAGTCGATCAAACAATATAAGTACTAACTGTTCCCTTCAATGAACTAATAGAAACTAGTAATACAATTCTTGACTATTATTTATATACAAATTTTCCTCTCCTTCCTTCTTTTCTCCTTTCCCCATGCCAGTTGTTCTTTCCTCTTGAGTAGTTTCTTCCCCCTTACACAATATCTATTCTATCTTTTGGATTTTATTTCCTCTTTTAGTTTCTTACACTAGGGAGACAATACGATGTTTACAAATGTGAGTCTCCTTTCTTTCATTTACAAGTATGATTTCTACTTGCATCCATTTACCTATGAAAGCCTCAAGTTTATCTCTCTTTATAGCTGAGCAGCACTCCATTGTATAAAAATTTATCTTCTTAAATGGATACTATATTCTTTATCTATTCATTGGCTGAAGGGCATTTGGGTTGTTTCCAAGATTTAGCTATTACAAATTGTACTGTTATAAATACGGGTGCACATATGTTGCTGTGGCATGATGTTTTCTGGAAAAATACCCAGAAGAGGAACAGCTGGGTTGAATGGGACCTCTAATCCTAGTTTTTTTTGAAAAATGTCTATACTGATTTCCACAGTGGTTATACCAGTCTACATCCCTACAAACAGTGGAGAAAGTTTTCTTCTTCCCCACAGTCCCTCCAGCATTTGTTATTGGTTAATTTTTTTGATGATAGCCATTCTTTCTGGGGTGAGATAGAATCTCAGTGTTGTTTTAATTTGCATTTCTCAAATGACCAATGCTGCTGAACATTTCTTCATATATTTATTTACCATTTGTATTTCTTTATCTGAGAAGTGTGCATCCATCTCAGATGCCCATTTTTGGAATGGGTCTTTGAATTTAAGGGGCCTGATTTTTAAAAATTCTTTATATGTTCTAGATAGAAGTCCTTTGTGTGGGTTGGGGAGGTAGCTTGGTGGTCTAAGTGCCTGCCTGGCAAGCACAAGGACCCAGGTTGGCTACATTCTTTTCCCAATTCATGGGTTTTCTTTTCACTCCATTGGTGATTTGTTTTGATGTGCAAAAACTTTTTAACAAGGTGAGGTTCCAGTCGTTGATTCTTTGAAGTACTTCACATGTAGTTTAGTTTTTGTTCATGAACTCTCTGCCTACCCTTATGTCTTCAAGATTTCTACTTACTTTATCTTCTAATAGATTAAGTGTTTCTGTTTTAATATTTAGATCTTTGATCAATTTTGACTGTAGCTTAGTGCATGGTGATAGACATGGGTCTAGTTTTAGTCTTCAGCGTGTGGAGAGACAGTTTTTCCAGCACCATTTATAAAAGAGACTATCTTTCATCCAGTGAACATGTTTGGCTCCTTTGTTAAAGCTAAGGTGGCTGAGTGTGTTTGAAGCTGTGTCTGCATCTTCTAATCTGTTCCAATGATCTTCAAGTCTTTTTTCTAAGTACCATGCTGATTTTATTACAGTAGCTTTGTAGTACAATTTCAAGTCAGGGATTGTGATGCCTCATGCCTTGCCTTTGTTGCCCAGAATTTCCTTTGTTATTCTAGGTCTCTTTCTGGTTCCAGATGAATTTTAGGAATATTTTCTTCATATCTGTGAGGTATGCTAATGGTATTTTGATTGGGCTTACATTAAATATGTTGCTGGGTTTTTTTTTGTTTGTTTGTTTGTTTTGTTTTGTTTTTTGTACCAGAAATCCAACTCAGGACCTCACATTTGCCAGGCAGGTGCTGCACTGCTGAGTTATATCCCTGGCTATGAATCTGTTTAATAGTTTCACAACCCATGGGCAAGCAATATCTTTCCATTTTTTGAAATTCTCTTCAGTCTTTTTTTTTGAGTACTGTAATTTTTACTGTATTGCTCTTTTACTTCCTTTAGATGGATTCTTCAGTGTTTCATTTCTTTGGATGCTTTTGTGAAGGATGTTGTTTCCCTAATTTCTCTTTCAGTGAATTTGTCGTTTGTGTACAGGCATGCTATTGATTTTTGAGTGTTGATTTTATATCCACCTATGTTACTGAATTTGGTTATTAAATCTACAAGTCTTTTGATGGCATTTTTGGGGTCTTCTGTGTAGAGTATCATGTCATCTTCAAATAATGGTAATTCCATTTCTTCTTTTTCTATTCTTATTAATGTTATTTTTCTCTCTTGTCTAATTGCTCTGGCTAATGTTTCTAGAACTACACTGAAAAGAAGTGGTGAAAGTGGGCATCCTTGTGTGGCTCCTAGTTGTAGACTGAAAGCTTTCAGTTTCTGTCCACTTAGTGTGATGTTGATATAGCCGCACGTTTTTATTTGGAGTCAGGGTCTTGCCAAGTCACTTT
>NW_004524662.1:4682460-4695058 GCF_000260255.1 Octodon degus | reverse complement strand
GGGTCTACAGGATCTCACTGCATAAATTTGGACTCAGCGATCCTCCTGTTTACAGCCTCCCAAATGCTGGGATCACAGGTGTGCACCACCATGCCCAGTCTCAGTTGCCTCTCAGCAAGTCCGTGGGACGGGGCCGGCATGCCGGTCCCAGAATCAAACTCCCTGCCCCTGCATCTGCCAAAACAGATTACGTACTTGTTTTTATATGTACGCACTTAAGGTGGGGTTTTTTTGGTTTTGGTTTTGTTTTCAGTGCTGGGGAGCAAACCCAGGACCTCGCATATGCTAGCCAAGTGCTCTTCCACTGTATACCCGCAGTCCACTCCTACACATTAGCATCCTGCTGTCATGCACTCATCCCTTTTCTCCAGCCATGCTCGCTTTGTCTCAGTATTGCACAGTACCTTGATCTCTGCCAGTGACATTTTCTCAGCTAGGAATATTTTTCCCACTGTCCTTTGCAACTCACACCTGTCATTCTTATCTGTCCCTTCCTCATGGAAGCCTAGACTGACTTTCCTATATGTTCTGTTTGCTCATAACACCATCTACATCTCTCTTTTTTCTTTTTAGCACTTATCATAAACATACTTTTATATTTATTTGTGTGATTTTTTGATTACCTTGTATATTCCAGTGGACTGTATGCCCTATAAGGACAAGAACTGTTTTTCTCCCCAGTATAATCTTAGCTTTGGGCCAGCCAGATAGGTCAGTGAATTAAAGCACCTGCTTAGGCAGATGCAGGGACTGGGATTTGATCCCCCATGTACTATACCAGCCCTGTCCCCAGAGCTCACTGAGATAGTGATTGAGACTGGGCATGGTGGCTGAGACTGCGCCTATAATCCTAGCGCTTGGGAGGCTGAAAACAGGAGGATCACTAGAAGTCTGATCTGTGTAGTGAGACCCTGTAGATCCTATACTAAATACATTAAAAAAAAAATCGTAGCTTCTTGGACAGTGCCTGACATGTAGTATGTGCTTAACAAATATTTATTAGCTCTTTAGTATACTAATACATCATATAAGTTAACCTCAAATATATAATATGTAAAGATTCAAAAGAGAAAATTAAGCAAAGTCGTATCTGAATGTAGCACACAACTGTAATCCCAGGACAATTTAAATGAGTTAGACTGTATCTCGAAATATAAAAAAAATAAACAAGTGGGTACAAGATGCATGTCTGTAATTTCAAACCTTGGGAGGTAGAATTGCTACGAGGGCAAGGGCAGTTCAAGGGCAGCCTGAACTACCTGTAAGCCCCTATCTCAAAAGACCAAAAATAAACAAACAAAAAATAAAAGTTGGGTAGTTCCATGCAAAGACGCTTAGTTTAATCCCTAGTACTGAAAAAAAGGGTTCTAATTCACCACTGATACAAGCAAAGTAACTGTGCATACATGTTCACTAATGTGACACAGCATTTATTCATATTGATCTAAAAGGTCTAATTTTAAAAAATTAATTTATAAAGTGCATATGGAAAATAAAATATTAAAAATTAACTAAACTCGCTAAATCATAGTAATCATACACAAACTCCTTCCAACACAGTTGCTTACAGATTTGCCCAATTTCTACACCAATTCTAAAACTTCAGGAGAAATGCAGCTGACGTATTCTGGTAGTCCTGGCACTTGGGAGGCCAAAGCAAGAGAACTGGGCCTTCCATGACAACTCAGACAACTCAGTGAGCTCAACCAATCTGGACAAAATGTCAAAACCTTGTCTCAAGAAAAAAAATCTGGGTGTGGTGGCACATGCCTGTAATCCTAGCACTCAGGAGGCTGAGAGAGGAGGATCATTGTGAGTTTGAGATTAGCCTGGGTTACAGAGTGAGCTCTAGACCATCCTGAACTACAAGATCCTGTGTAAAAAATGACAAAAGGAAGGGAGAGAGAGAGAGAGAGAGAGAGAGAGAGAGAGAGAGAGAGAGAGAGAGAGAAAGATCCATGCAGTCTGCAATGGAGAGAGTACTGGGGATACATCCTACATATGAAATTAAAAATTATAATCCAGTGTCTTATCAATCAGCTGTATTGATTTAGTGCCTATGTTTATTATTGATGTAAGGTGCCAGTTTTCATTTATTTGTAAGGTGCCAAATTTGTTTATTTTATTTTATTTTTAAACTTTATTTTGTCATTTATTTTATTGTACAAGGAAAATTTTTCAAACACAAAAAATTAAATTTTCTAGCAAACTCACTCTGAATATCTATTCATTTACTTAGGTTATTTTGAGATAGGATCTCACTCTGTAGCCCAGGCTAGCATGAAACACACATTGAACCTCTTGTCTCAGACAACCAAGTGCTGGGATTACAGGTGTGGGCCACCATGCCACAGGCTTCTTAAATTGTAAATCCATTATGCTATATTTATACCTATATAAATTGTTTTGGTAGTAGTAAGGATCCAACCCAGGGTCTTTACATTGAGCTACACCTTTATCTTTTTTTTAGAGTTTTATTGATAATTTTACTGGAGTTCATACCAGATTTTCTTTCCCCCTTTTTTCCCCCATAATTTATTGAGAAACAAATAGCAATGAGAGGGGGCCTGCCCAATAGCTCAGTTCTTTAAGTGCCTGCTGAAACAAAGCTGTCAAACTCAGGGTTCTGTGGTTCGAAACCAAGACACTCAAGCTGAACTAGACCTGCTCTGAAGGAAAAGTCAGCCAAAAAACCCCCCAAAAAACAAAAAACCACTTCTGTCATTTCTGTAATCCCAGCTCTTGGGAGGCTGTAAACAGGGGCAGATCACTACAAATCTGATCTAGTAGTGAGACCCTGAACACCCTGTAGACCCTTTCTTAAAATACAATAAATAAATAAATAATAAAAGAAAGAGAGCAAATAGCAATGAGATAGTTTCAAACCAAATTGGTAGGACAGTTTCAATAATTAACACATTGCATACATTCTTCCTAGTGGTTAATTGCTATACAAGATGCAGACATGATATCCTATCTACAAACACCATTAGAACAAATCACTCTATTCATTGAGAATGTAACTATATATCTATTCTAACCATTATGAATACAGAGATACAAAATGGACACTCATCTGTATCCCCTTTTTTTATTTAAGTCTTTATTTTGAGACAGGGTCTTGCTAAGTCACTAAACTGTCCAAGTTAGATGAAAATTCTCAGTCTTCTAGCTCTGCTATCCACAAAGCTGATTCCCCCACCCACCCACCCCCGAACTGGGGATTGAACTCAGGCCCTTGCGCTTGCCAGGGGAGCGCTTATTCTACTGAGCCATCTCTCTGGCCCACACAAAGCTGATATTACAGGTCGGCACCATCATGGCCTTCTACAGTTACGTAATTTTAAAACTAGAAATGTTGTAGAAGTCCAGATTATCATTTTAATTATCATCATTATTGCTTTTTATTGTGATATAATGAGTAATCACCAATTTCATGACATTTCTGTGAAATATAATCACCACTTTTCCCTATGTCATATGTGATTAATAAAAGAATATGTATGGGACATCTAATAACAGCAAAGCTCAGAAAAAAGATAAATATGTGATCATGATTTGGGAAATAATCTTCTAATTTTTACTTCAACTCTAGATTTTAAAAGCTCCCCCTACGTGGGAGACACAATTAAATCTAAACAAAAGCTCCTTAATAAAGAACTATTTTATATTTAAACATATTCTTTCCCAGTGTAGAGTATTTGTCAGTTAATTTGATCAGAAACACTCTCGGAGATTAATTAAGCTGTTGCCCAGGTGTGCTAGGCAAGCCACGGGGAAAGGCCTCTCCAGACCTCTCCCCCAAATTCCCTAGGCAGCGTTGCTTATCACTGTGTTAGTTTGAAATAGTTGTTCAGTCACTGACTGGTGTAAGGCTTGTCAGAACGAGGAAGTCAGAGCTGAGTGGGGAGAGAGAAAGAAAGGGCAGCTGGCAGGAGCGGGAGTCCACAGCCCAGAGCAGCAGGTAGTTTTTGGAGCAGCCAAAGGAGCTTGGGGCTGCAAGGATGGAGAGGGCAGAAGGGGGGGGGGGCGCTCCTGGGGAAGAGCTTGTTTCACATTGCTCAACTAATCTGGAGGGTTCACACAGTTGATCTGATCCTAAGCGGTATTCCAATGTGATAGTCAGATCTTAAATTCTTTTCATTTTTTAAATCAGATTTTATTGGTACCTTTTAGATATACATAGTGATCACATTCATCATAGAGAATTTCTACCTGTACATAACTTATTTTTCCCTATTTCTCCCCCCTTCCTATTTACAAAAGCTTTGTTTCCTCTCTCTCTCTCTCTCTCTCTCTCTCTCTCTCTCTCTCTCTCTCTCTTTCTCTCTCTCCCCCCTCTCCTTTTCTTTCCTTCTCCCCCTGCTCTTGTTCCCTCCCCATTTGAATATTTTTTTTTTTCCTATTTCACAATTCCTGCTTTACATTTTGGTCCTTATTTACACTTTCGGTTTCTCATACCAAAGAAACAATGCAATATTTACACACAAGTGTCTGAGTTACTTCTCTTAGGCGTACGGTCTCAGGGTGCATCTATTTAACCTGGAACCAGCTCAAGCTCATCCTGCTTTATGACACAGTAGTACTCCATTGTAGTAAACACACCACATCTTCTGTGTCCAGTCTGTAGTTCATGGCTATGACAAGCTGTGCCACTAGACGCATGAGTGTGCACAGATTGCTGTGGTATGACGCTTCCAAATCTTTTAGGAAGATACTGTACTTTTTTTTCTTTTTTGGAGACAGGGTTAAAAGCTCTAAATAGCTGAGAAATACTGAAATAAGTACCTTTTTTTGTTTTTGGTGTGGGCAAGTTGTAGGATGAATTTCATGTTGCTGTGTGTTCTATTTATTGTTTTTTTCCTACCAGCAGTTAAAAACCAGTAACTTATAGAAAAACAGTAGCATAATGATCATAATTAAACCAAAACTGATGTATTAAGGTCATTTATTGTAATTTGTAGTGAAGTAAAGATGTGTTTTTAATTTTTTTGTTAGAAAAGAGACTCATAAATGTTTAAGTTATTAGAAATAACACTCTCATGTTATTTTTTATTTGAAATTCTGATAATTGGGTTACAACTGGGTGTTGCATTCGAAATCTGAAAATTAATATAAAACCGAGTATTGGGGGAGTGGTATAATATAGATAGATAGATAGATAGATAGATAGATAGATAGATAGATAGATAGATAGATAGCTTGATGGCATAAGCACCTGCCTGGCAAGCACAAGGTCCCAAGTTCAATCCCCAGGACTGCTGAGTGGGCCACCGAAATTGGATGTGGTAGTGCACGCCTGTAATCCCAGCACTGGGGAGGCTGAGACAAGAGGATCACTATGAGTCTGAACTGCGTAGTGAGACCCTGTATGGAAAGAATAAAAATGAAAAAAGAAAATGAACCCAGGGCCTTTACACTGAGCTACACATCTCCAGTTGTTTTTTGTTTTTTTGTTTTGAGACAGGATCTCACTGAGTTGCTTAGGCTGGACTCAAAATTATGACCCTCCTGCCTCCCAGAGTGCTGAGATTACAGGTGTGCACCACCACACCCAGCGAATATCCATATGTCTGTCTGTTTCAAGTATGTGCTGGGAAGCCCAAGACTGAAAAGATGAGTGTGCGCAACAGTGTCTATAAACTCCTCAGAGCCGAGCTGCACGAACAAAAGCGCCCCTCCTTTAAGGATTCCTTTCATTATATAGCATGAAGAAAGGCAGGGCTTTTGGAGTTCTTTCTTTCTTTCTTTCTTTCTTTCTTTCTTTCTTTCTTTCTTTCTTTCTTTCTTTCTTTTGTAACATGAGAGGCACATGGGGTGAAATTGCTTAATTAGTGGCTTCCAAGCAGCCCTCAAGTCTGAACGTTCGTGCAGCTTGAAGGCTGGAGGCGAGCTCCCCCCGACCTAGCGGCAGTGGGAACGTCAGGGTAAGCAGGAGTCGGTGCTGCGGCCACTCGCTCGCTCCTTCCTGCAGTCAGGACGACTTCGACTTGAATCCCACCGCTGGCATTTAGCAGTTACCACTAAACAATGTGTGGGATAACTTACATTAGTTAATGTCTCTTTGCCTGCTTCCTGACCTGTAAATGGAGTTATTTGTATCTGGTACAAAGTAAATTTTAACTCTATACTCACAATTGTTAAGTGTTTTTCCTTCCTACTGTTGTCAAGTTGGAAAAGGCAGGCTTTGAGGCAGATCAAAAAATGCATTATGAATGACTTATTGACAAATATGTGTTTAATCAAGTTCACCCTTAACACTTTGTATGTCTGAAAACTGAAATTCACATCTTAATACCAAAAATTGAAAATCTATATATTTTTTTTTCCTTTTTCTGTATTTTAGGGAAGAGTCTACAGGGTATTCAGGGTCTCATTACTAGATTGGACTGGTAGTGATCCCCCTGTTTACAGCCTCCCAAGAGCTGGGATTACAGGCATGCGCCATCACACCCAACCTCAATTGCCATCTCAGCGTGCCCCTGGGATCAGGGTGGCAAGGCCAGGCCAGAGACTGAATCCCCAGCCCCCCATGCCTGCTTGCAGGCGCTTTAATCCACTGAGCTACTTGGCCAGCCCTGAACATCTGTATTTTGATATATAAGACATTCTAACTTGATTTCTTTATCTTCCAACAGAAGATTCTTTGAGAGAGCTTATGGGGAGAAATACCAAAAGAAGAAGGAGAAGAGGAGGAGAAGGAGGAGGGAGGGGAGGGGAGAAGAAAAGGGGAGGCAGAAGGAAGAGGACAGCACAGGGGTTCTCTCCGCCACTGAAGCCAAGACTCAAAGTGCTGCTAGCCTAGTATCCAGCAGGCCTCCCGCTGGAAGAGGGGGTCTGGAACCAGGGCGTCTTTCTAAAGCTCCCTGCCCATGTTGGGTATGAAGATAAAGCCCCAGATCCCGCCCTTCTGATCTCACTGGTTCCAGGTTGCCCTCTCTGTTCTCAAGAAATCAGACAGAGTTAGCTGAAGGGGCCAGAGTGGGCAAGGGGCCCCACGCAGTCTGGCTGCCTGCATGGTGGGGGTGAAGAATGGCAGGCAATTTGATAGCCAAGGGGGAGACTGGAGCAAAACATCCCAGTCATGTGGAGTACAAGGGGAACAAGGGGAGGGGCAGACAGTCACTTGTCAAGTCACACTCCCCCTTAGCCAGTACAGCGACAAATGAGTGAGCCTGGCACTTCTCTGTCTCAAGAGCTGGAAGCTGAAAAACAGGTGAGGAAGTCACTGGGCATGGTGAGGCTGAGGCAGGGATCCCTGTGAGCTCAAGGCCAGCATGGGTCACATAGCAAGACCTCGTCTCAAACAACAGCAGTAGCAGCAGTACAGCAGCAGCAGCAGCAGCAGCAGCAGCAGCAGCAGCAGCAGCAGCAATAACAACAATAACAACATTAAAAAAAAAAAAGAGGTAAAGTTCCTAGAAGCAGGAATGTTTTGCCTAGGAACCCAAAGAAATGGCAGTGAAAAACCCAAAGCAGATCGATGGGCCTAACAGGTGGAAGGTTCTGGGGCTTCCAGTATCATGGGTGAGGGTTTCAGCTCACTGTCGTTTTCTAATGACTCCTGTCAGGTGGCCAGGTCTCTTTCCTTCCTGGTTTTTAAGTAACTAGAACCATAACGATGGCAAACGGTAACTCTAGAGCACTGTTTCTCAATCCTGGCTGCAATTAGGGGTTTTTTAAAAATATCAGAGCCGAGGCTTCCAGCCCCAGGCCAATTAAAGCACTCTCTTGGGGTGCAGTCCAGTGCTGAGTGTGTGTTAAAAGCTCTCACAGGTGAATCTAATGTGCAATGAAAGCTGTGACTTCCTGTACCAGAGGAGAGCATCTACTGTACACCGTGCTCAAAGTAGAACACCCATAGGAGGCCCGCGGGGGATCTTGTTACCGTGCAGATCTATCTTTCTTTTTTTCTGGTGGTGGTACTGGGGTTTGAACCCAGAGTCTTGCCATGGAGTGACTTTTCCTTTTGTTACTTTGAGACAAGATTTTCATAAACCCTTGTCCAGCCTAGGCTTAAACTGGTGATCCTCTTTCCTAAGCCTCCGGAGCAGCCGAGGTTACAGGCATACGCCACCATGCCTAGCAAAAAGTAGGTTGTGAATGCGTGGATCTGGGCTGGGACTAACAGTCCAAACAGAATAAATTCCCAAGTAACACTGGTGAAGTTGAGCCACAGATCTCTTTTAGAACAATAAGTCTTGGAAGAACGATACAATATTCTTTTCTGGCCTTTTCCTGTTCAAAATTTTATATTTAAGATCTACATTTATGGTATTAAATGATTATACAGCCAAATGAAACAAGAGTTTTAAAATTAGGATTCAAAAATGTTTTCCCACATTGAAGTAAACAATATGAAATTTATCTGAGACCAGAGCATGCTTGTAATACCAGCACTGGGAAGGCTGAGCCAAGGATCACTAAGAATTTGAGGCCAGCCTGGTCTACATAGTGAGTTCAAGACTACTCTGGACTACACAGCAAGACCTTGTCTTAAAAAAACAAAACAGAGAGGGAGAGAGAGAGAGAGAGAGAGAGAGAGAGAGAGAGAGAGAGAGAGAGAGAGAACCAAATGTATTCCTTTTAAAGTCTATCATATCAGACAAAATGATTCTGGAAAAAAAAAGGACACTAAAATATACTGTATTATGGCTTCTATCTAGATGGCCCCCCCACCTCATACTCTCATAGATGGGGCTTTTCAGAGCCAACTAGATCTAGGATATGACACTGGGACTAAGGGTAAAATGCTGGGATTAAGAGTATGATGTGGGGATTAAGAGTGCCCCACCCCCACCGTGTGCATAGAACTGCCCAAAGGACAAGTACCCTACATGTAGTATAAGGACCCAGAAAGAAGACAGGTTGCTGCTGCTTCTGTTGTTGCTTGCTGCCTTCTGTCTGCCCTGCTAGTCACAGACTGTCTCTCCTCTGCAATGCCCAATTGCCATGCTGCCCTGCTTTGTAACAAGTCAATGAGGAACCAAACCTCTAAAAACTGTGAACTGAAATAAACACTTCCTGCTTTGCCTGTTATTTTGTACAGGGTCTCACTTTGCAGCTTGGACTCATAGTGATCCTCCTTTTTCAGCCTCTTCAGTGCTGGGATTAAAGGCATGTGCCACCATGCCCAGACTCGGTGGCCAGCTCATGGCACCTGAAGGCAGGGCCAGCACAGCATGTGGTGCCTGGGATTGAACCACAGTCCTTGTGCTTGCCTAAGCAGGTGCTTAGTCTGCTAAGCTATCTCACCAGCCCTCACTTCTTTAATTTGTGGGTTTTGGGTATTTTTTCTCAGCAACAAGACAATAAGACATAAGACATAAACCAATAATAATTTCAAAGTTGGTAACAGCAGCAGGGCATGGTGTTACACACCTACAATTCCAGCATTCTTGGTAGACTTGACACAAGTTCAAAGTGAGCCTGGGCTGCAAAATGAGTTCAAAGCTAGTTTGAACTACATAAAGAGGCACTGTCTCAAAAATAAAATGAAATAAAACTCTGTAAAATTGGTAATGGATAATAAATACATACATTAATTAAATTGAAGAGTAGAGAAATACATTTGAAAACAAGGAAATCTTAAAAATAAAAGTGGCTATTTAAATAGAGTGAGATTATTCAATTAATCAAATTCAACAAAAGAAAAAGTCAATCAGGAAGAAAAAGAAAATGAAATCCTACGTCTTATCTTATCCTAGAATTTTATATATGGATCAAAGATATTACTATAAAATCATGAAACTATGAAATTATTAGATAAAACCATGAAAAGTTTATTTTTATTCTAATAATATCTGATGGCAGAACCTTTTCTAAACATGATAAAAAGCCAAAAAGCCATAGAAGACTGAAAAATTAACTAGAAAACACTACAAGGTAAAATTTTCCATGTGGAGAAAAAAAAAAAATTTCCAAGTGGAAAGACAAAAGATGAGAAACAAAGTGGGTGAAAACATATCTCATTGCATAGACAAAGAATTAATTTTTCTAATATTAACGAAGTCTACAAAATAATTTTTTAAAGGCCCACAATATATATCCCTCCAAAGATGGGCAAGGTGTCTGATTAACCAGTTCACAGAAAATTACATAGAAACACTTTTTTTTTTTTTTTTTTTTTTTTCTGGTATTGGAGATCAAACTCAGGACCTTACACTTGCCAGGCAGGCACTTACGCTGCTGAGCTATATCCCCAGCCCCTGGAACACTTCTTATAATTTCTATGTCAGTGCTTATTCTACTTAGGCATATTGAAACCAACTGCCTATCTGTAGGCATCCTTTGTATTATCTCCAAAGCAAGTGAATTCCTATGATGACAGATAATTGAACAAGTCACAGGAATTGATTATTTCAAATAGAAAGTGTGATGAGAATCAAATGCTGATGAGAGGTGAGGTAGGTATGGGAAGTGTCCCCTGCTCTCACGTGTCTGTGTTCAACTGATGGTTGACAAGGGTGCCAAGGTAGTTCAGTGAGGGGGAGGGTGATCATTTCAGCAAATGTTGCTGGAGCCACTGGGTATCTACATGCAAAGAAATGCATTTGGATTCTACCTACATAATATGTACAAATTTATTCAAAATGAATCGAAGACCTAAATGTAAGAGCTAAAACTACCAGTCTTAGGAGAAAACAATAAGTGTCAATTTTCATGACCGTGGATTAGGCAATGGTTTCTTAGATATGATAGCTAAAGCATAAGCAACCATCGAAAAAAAAATAGATAAATTGGACTTCATAAGAATTAAATGTGTTTGGGGGCCGGGGAGATGGCTCAGGAGGATAAGTGCTTCCCTGGCAAGTGCAAGGATCTGAGTTCAATCCTCAGTTCCATCAAAAATAAATAAATAAATTTGTATATCAGAGACACTATCAAGAAAGTAAATAATAACCCTCTGATGAGAGGTCAGGAAAAAAAAAAGGAGAGGTCAAGTAGGTGTGGAAAGCGCCCACTGAACTCATGTATCTGTGGTCAACTGATGGTTGACAAGAGTAGTTCAGTGAGGGGGACGATGATATCTGTAAATATGAGATAAAATATTTACAAATTTACCCCTGTTAGGATGTAGAATATGTAAAATGTGATGGTTAATCTTGATTATCAACTTGAATAAGAGAAAACTAAGAGATTGGCAAAGCACACTTCTGGGTATGTCTTGAGGACACATGGCCTTGGAAACTATGTCTGGTCCCTGGTCCCTTCCTGTCTAGTTCTTCCTGTGACCTCTGCCTCCCAGATGCTGTGGGGAGCAGCTTTCCCATCCTGCTGTTCTGCCATCATGTTTCCATCATGGAGCCAGCTTACCACAGTCTGAAATCTCTGAAACCTTGAGCCAAAATAACCTTTTTCTCCATTCAGTTGAATTTCTCACATATTTGATCACATTAATGAAAGCCTAATTGATATTAAAAAATTGGTAGCAGAGGGCTGGGGAGATAGCTCAGTAGAATAAGTGCTTGCCTGGCAAGTGCAGGGTCCTGAGTTCAATCCCCAGTACCTCAAAAAAAAAAAAAAAAAAATTGGTAGCAGAGCAACAGGATTGCTGCTATGACTACACCTGACCATGTGGATCAGAAGTATTTGGATCTTGTTTGCAAGAAGAGTTTGGAAAGGTTTGCAGATGTAGGCTAGAGAAGCCCTATACTCTGCAAGCAGAAGTTGATGGGCAGTTCAGATGAGATCTCAGTATGGATAAAAATAAAAACAGTAAAGACTGTGCTCATGAAGTTTTAGATGTGAATGAAGTTCATTATGAATTGGACTACAGACCATGCATGTTACATTCCTGGAAGGAATTTGTTTACATTATTGTTTTATGCTCTAAAACTCTGTGCAACGCTTATTTTAAAAGCAATGGACTAGCCAGGCATGGTGGCACACACCTGTAATCCCAGTACTTGGGAGGCTAAGGCAGAAAGATCTTTTCAAGTTCAAGACCAGCCTGGGGTACAGAGTGAGCTCAAGGCCAGCCTGAACTGCATAGTGAGATCTTTCCTCAAAAATAAAATAAAAGCAGTGGATTAATTGATCTGGTGGAGAAAATTTCAAGGCAGTCCAACATTCAGGCTGGGTACTGCTAGCCAGATTTCCAGTGAGAGCCTGGAATAAAAAACAGAGCAGAAAGATCTGGAAAACTTTCAGTTTGTCCAGAAAAGAATCACATGTGAAGTTGAGGTCAAATAATGTATGGTTACTAAAGAAATTAGTGCCATCAAAAGAAACTTTGGGGCTGGGGAGATAGCTCAGTGGCATAAGTGCTGAGTTCAATCCTTGGTACAAACAAAAACAAAAACAAAGGAAAAAGAAACCTAATACTTTGAACTGGGAAGGAAGATGTCTTGAGAACATTTTAAGATGTTCTGAACGAATCAAGAAGACCCCAGGCTTGAGCACATAAAAGTTTACACTTGAAATGTAAAAGTTACACTTGAAATGACTTTGCTTGGAGAAGAGAGTTCCAGGCTGCTCACTCAAGGCTGCCTAAGAAAATGTTTCCCCATACGCAGCCATCCAGGCATGTGAGTCCATTGCAGCGTGGTCCACAGGGGCCTGGCTACTGCTTGCACTGATGGCATACCTTAGCTTT
>NW_004524662.1:4675884-4682360 GCF_000260255.1 Octodon degus | reverse complement strand
TGAGTCCATTGCAGCGTGGTCCACAGGGGCCTGGCTACTGCTTGCACTGATGGCATACCTTAGCTTTGTTCATGCTGTGCTGGTTTCGTACAGATTTTAAAAACAAGAGCTGTGGGGTCATAGAAGTTTCCACCCAGACCTCAAAGGAAGGCCAAGAAGACCAAACAGTATTGAAAGGGCTGGCATCCTTCCTTGTCCAGAGCCCCTGAGAGGTCAATACATTGAAGCTGTGGGAGTGAATCCAAAGATGCAGTGGAGATGCATCTAGTGGAGACCTTAGGAAGTTGGAGAAGTCAGGAACATGAAACACCTGCCGAGGAAAGACTCAGCGCAAGTGAGGATCGTGGGGATGGCAGCTGGAAAGGCCATAGGAGCATTGTTGTGTAAACCCTTTGTAACTCAATGCATCACCAAGTGCCCTAGATTCAGGATATGGAGCTACAGGATCTATTATTTGCCCTGCTTGGATTTGGTTTTATTTCTTTGTATTTCCCTTTTTCTCCCTTTTAAGGAGGAAATGTTTATCCTGTGCCACTATATCTTGACTTTTTTTTTTTGTAACAAGGGCTCATAGGTAAGAGCTGCCTTAAATCTCAGAAGAGACGTTGGACTCGACCTTTAATGCTGGAACTGCTAAGACTGTGAAGAAGAAATTAGTGCATTTCAGCTATACTAATGACACAAGCCATAGCAAACATGGATGAATCTTGAAAACATCATCCTACATGAAAGAAGCCAGTCATAAAGGGTCACACTCATATTTAATGTCCACAACTGGAAAGTCTATAGAGGTGGAAAACAGCCTGGTGATCTTAAGTGGCTACAGGGAAGGTGAATTGGGAGCAACTGCTAATGAGTATGGGGTGATGAGAATGTTTTGCAATTAGTAGTGATATTTGCATAAATTAATGAGTATATTGAAGAATATTAAATTGTATACTTTAAAAGTTAAATTTTGCTGGGGTGAAAAGCCCAGGAAGAGATCAAAATTCTAACTGGTTTCTGCTAAGTGTCTTTGCTTTCCACTCTAATAAAGTTGCAACATCTTTAGCTGAGCCATCATAAGTCTCTATCTGTATAAGGAAGTAGTTGAATTTGAGGAAGTTAAGTAGAAAATGTCTGATGTGGCTACTGTGAAAATATTGTAAGAGATAAGAAATAGGGAAACAGAAGTAAGACAGGCAGGCAACACTGAGGGCCCTGCTCCTGAGGATTGGTGAGCAAGAATTACTGTGGAATAATAATAGATCCTCACCGTTAAGGCCCTTTCTGTAGCACCACTCAGCGGGCCATGTGCAGGATCAGAGAAAGAAACTAATGGAGTCAAGCAGAGTCAAGAAGGTGAGAAACTTCTCAAAAGAGAGGGGCAGGGAAATGATCAGACATTTCAGGGACTGCTGGACACTCATTCTGAAATGATGCTGATTTCAAGGGATCTAAGACAACAGGGCAGCCCCTCCAAAAGGATAGGAGCCTGGGTTTGGGTTTTCATTGCCCTAGTGATTAATGAGCATCTTTTCATGGGCTTATTGGCCATTTGTATATCTCATTTTGAGAAATGTCTATTTAAGCACTTTGCTTACTTTGAATTTGGTTACTTGGGTACCACAAAAAATAAAAATGAATAAAATGTTTTACATATCAGCCTCCTGAGTGCTGGCATGACAGGCCGGTGTATCCAGGCCCAGCTAAGGTTTTAATTTTGATGAAGTCTAATTTGTTCTACTTTTTTCCCTTTTGTTTTCTGTACTTTTGATGCTATGGCCAAGACATCCTCACCAAATCCACCACATGAAAATGTTCCTTTATGCTGTCTCCTAATAGTCTCTCTCTCTCTCTCTCTCTCTCTCTCTCTCTCTATATATATATATATATATATATATATATATATATTTTTTTTTTTTTTTTTTTTTTTTTTTTTTTCCCCCAGAACTGGGAATTGAACTCAGGCCCTTGTGCTTGCCAGGCAAGTGCTTATTCTACTGAGCCATCTCCCCAGTCAAGTCTTTATATTTTTAACACTTACTTTTATGCATATGATCCACTGTTGGATTAATTTTTATAGATGAGTACAGATTAAAGGTCTAAATTTATTCTTTTGCATTTGACTACTCCTGGTGATTTTTTTTTTTTTTTTGGAACTGGGGATTGAACTCAGGCCCTTACGCTTGCCAGGGAAGCACTTATTCCACTGAGCCATCTCCCCGGCCCTCCTGGTGATCTTATAGTCCAATAATCCAATAGTTTCCAGGGTGACTTAAGTCACCAGGGTGTTTTGTGTTACACATACATTTACTGATTGATTGATTGACACAGGGTGCTGCTATGCAGTTCAGGCTGAGTTTGAATTTACTGTGTAACCTGGGCTGGCCTCAAATTCAGGGCAGTCATCCTGCCTCTGCCTTCCAAGTGCTGGGATTACAGGTGTACGCCACCACCAAGCCTGGTTGTATTTTCTCTAAAAACTATTATGTATGTTACCTTCTTAATAAACTGATTACACTGTAGTAATAAAAAAAAGTAGCTTTTCAATCCACCAGACACTGGTTTTTGCTGACTGTATTTCATAGTCTGAGTATACAGTATGCCAAGCAAAGTGCCTTAGTGGTCTCTAAAGACATCAGGTGTGTGGAAAAGAGAACCAGACCAGGGTCAGAGTCAAACAAAACAAAACAAAACAAAACCAAAATAAAATGTTGTAAGGAAAGCCACTAGCTTTTAGAGATGAGTGTCCTGTGGTTCAGCAGTGGGCTTGACGACCCCTGCCCTGGGTTGTACCATTACGGATTTTATCATTAGAAACGGAATCTAGCTGTATATCTGTCCTATCTTGTATATACTTATATATATATATTTTTTTCACTACAAAACGGTCCTTTATTTATATCCCTCTTTTTTGTTTTGTTTTGTCAGAGATGAGTGTGCCTCTGCAGTTAGAGAAGCTGTATTTGGAGACGTTTTTTAAGAACCTTTACATACTTGAAGCCAGTCTAAAGATTGTAGGCACTTGAATTCAGCAAAATAACCCAATATAGTCCAATAGTCCATAATAGTGGAGGGTTATCAGCAGAACTGGCAATGGCGGAAGTTGTTGACTTGAGCCTTTTACAGCTCAGTGTATTAATATGGCTTTACTTCTATACCTCGTGGTTCTACTTTCTCTTAGTTCAATGAGAAGAAAGGTTTGTATTAATATTGTTTAGACAAGATATCATGTCTACTTCTTGTCCTCTGAATAACTGCTATGAAGACAACAATATGCAACCTGTTTTGAAACTGTTTCATCGCTATCTTATCTTTTTTCTCATTAAAAGGAATAAAAGATACTTTAAAAAGAAAAAGAAACGGAATCCAAACGTCCCTGGCCCTTCAAATACGCAGAGGACCTAAAGACGCTTCTTAGCAGTTGACAGCAGGTCTTGGCTGCTTTCTGCGCGCGTCACCCCGGCCCTCACCGCGCCCTCCCGCAGGCGGCCGCGCTCCGCCCGCAGCCCCTACTTCCCTCCCTGCGGCCACGCGGGCCACGGCGGGAGCACCCGGCGGGGACCCTGCCCCGGAGCGGGGTCGCAGGCCCAAAACTGCAGATCTCTTCTGATTACCGCGGGATGTTTGTGTGGAAAGCATGTGAGGTCACTGTCGCCAACCAAAAAAAAAAAAAAAACAACAACCCAGGCAGCAAAACCCTGCGGGAAGACGGAAGCCTAGGTCTCCCCATTACACACACTCGCGAAGAGAGGAAGGGCTCTGTGCGGCCGCCGGGGCGGGGAAACCCAAGGAGGCTGGCAGCCGGCTGCAAAGCCAGCCGCTGCTAAGGTTGGGAAGGGAGGCGGGCCAGGCGGAAGACCCACTGGGACATGACTTTCAGCTTTGCTGCCTTCTGATCAGGCCTCCTCGGTGCACACAGGTGGAACAAGACAGCCTGTCAAAAGCAGCACCTGCCTGGCAAGTGCAAGGTCCTGAGTTGGATCCTGGTACGAGAGAGAGAGAGAGAGAGAGAGAGAGAGAGAGAGAGAGAGAGAGAGAGAGAGAGAGAGAGAACCTCAAAGGATTATTGTGCCTAACCAGACTGGTTAAAATTATGTAAAATCGCTCCTTTAAGATTGATATGGCCAGATTCCACATGTCTATCTAGTCAAGTTCTACACACTTAAATATTGCCCATATACTAATCCTAAATGAGGCGGTGTGATATAATGGGAAAAATCCGGGGCTTGGAATCAGAGCCCTAATTATGCCTCCCCCCACCCCTTTAGGGAGCGACAGGGTCTCACTATATAATTGAGGCTGGTGTTGAACTCACTATGCAGCCCAGGCTGGCCTCAAATTCAGTGATCCTCCAGCCTCAGCCTCCTGGGTGCAGGGATTACAGCCATGCATCTTTGTGCAGGGAATTAAGTCTCTTTTTAAATGTGCTAGCCTATACTGAAAATTATATTACTTAAGGACCATATAAATGTTAATTTTTCAACCAATTTGTGTTTTGCCTATAATTTGTACCAAAGGACATCCTTTCTGTGCCCACTGATTGTAACCATTTTTATCTTTATAATCAAAATGACCCTTTACATGCTTGTATTGGTCACTAGTTGCCACTTCAAAATGACTGTGTATAGCTATGTTACAGGTGTAATTTTGGTAAAGCCAGCTTTGCAAAAATTTGTTATTTTCTGTGAGCCATTGTATTTATAAAGGTAAGCCACCAAATGAATGATGGTGCATAGTTTATGGGGGGAGGGTGGGCTGGGTTTAATGTTCTTTGATTTGGCATTATCATTTAATTGTTGAAACTAATTTCTTTAAATTTCATCTGTGACTCACTGGCTGGGTGTTAATTTCTATATGTTTATGAAATTCTTGTGGTTTCTTTTGTCACTGAGTTCCAATTTCATTGCACTATGGTCTGAAAATACACAAGGGATGATTTTAGTTCCTTTGCATTTACTTACCATATTCTATGAGCTGCTGTGTGGCCTATTTTGAAGAATATCTCATGTGCAGCTGAGAAGATGTGTAGCCTGTTGTTATAGGGTAGGACACTCTCTGGACATCTACTAAGTCCATCTGTTCACAAGTTTGCTTCAGTTCTCATATTGCATTATTGATTTTTTTGTCTAGTTGATCTATTTGTGACAGTGAGGTATTGAGGCCCCCATTACAACTGTGTTAGTGCTTATTTGATTTTCCGTGTCCATTAATCTTTGTTTTGTATAGTTGGGTGTGCTGGTATTTGTTTAATATATATTTATGATTGTTGTCACATCCTCTTGGATTGGTCCCTTGACAAGAATGTAGTGATCTTCTTTGTCTCTCTTAATCAGCCTTGGCTTGAAATTCACTTTGCCTTCAAATAGAATAACTACCTCTGCTTACTGGGTTTCTGTCGCATAGAGTGTTGTTTTCCTTCCTTTTACTTTCGATCTAGGAACTTCTTTTTTAATTAAATGTATTTCTTGTATGTAGTTGCTTCAGTTATGTGTGCCACCATGCCTTACCCTAACAACTTTTCATACTCTGTTCTTGTGTTAACTTTCTGGAATCTTGACTATCATATGCCTTGGTGTTGATTTTTTTTTTATCATGGCTAATTGGAGTTCTATGTGCCTCATATATGTGTATGTGAAATTATTTTTCCCTGCTTAGGAAATTTTCTGCCATGACTTCTGTGAATAGGTTCTTTATGTCGTTTGCACTATCTCTTGCTTTTTCATTGATTTTGACCAGTCTTATATTATTCATCTTTCATCATCTAGATGTTGGGTTGATTTTTCATGGATGCCTGCTATTTTTAAGAACTCTTTCTTTTCATGATCGCTACTATAATCCTGTCTTCTATATCTGAATTTTTGTTCTTTCATTGGCTCATTCTGCTGTATATGCCTTCAATGGAAATTTTAACCTCCTGGGATATCTGTTTGAATCTGTTTCATGGATTCCATTTCCTTCCTATGTTGGGTGTTCATAATATTCTCTGATTTCGGTAGGAAGTTATAGATTTGTCAACAAACTAGCCAAATTTACTACCATATCTATTTATTAAAAGGAATAAGTCCTAAATATATGATCTAATTGCTAATGGATATGATGGATACCTTATTTAATAAGCCTTAGAGAAACACAAACACTTATATTCAAAGTCCCTTGCTCACTCAGTTTTAACTCCATCTATCTATTTGTTGAGACAGGGTCTCACTGTTTTATTGTTCAGGTTAGGCTTGAACTCACTATGGAGCCCAGACTAGCCTGAAACTTGCAGACTCCTGAGTGCAGGGATGACAGGTGGATGGCACCACATTCAGCAATTTTAACTCTTTTTAATAATAACTTGTTAGAACCACAAAGGTTCTTTTGGAGCTTGTGGAGCACTGCACCTGTCAAAGTGAGTGAAAGGTGAGGACAGTAGGAGCTACTGGTGTGTGCATTCCTGAAAGCCTTGAAGAACAGGTGGGTCAGGTTGCCAAGGTGGAGCAGGTAGGGTA
>NW_004524662.1:4667437-4674694 GCF_000260255.1 Octodon degus | reverse complement strand
CATTGGATTTTATTTTTCCAGTGTGGAGATTAAACTTAGGGTCTTTACACTTAGCTACCTCTCCAGCACCTCCCCTCTTTGTTTTGTTTTGTTTTGTTTTGTTTTGTTTTGTTTTGTTTTGTTTTGAGACAGGGTATAGCTTAGCTAACTTGCTAAATTGGCCAGGCTGGCTTGAACCTGTGATCCTCCTGCTTAGCCTCCCAGAGTTCTGGGGTTGTAGGAGTGCCCCAGCATAGCCAGGTGGCATATTGGATTTTTAAAGGACTTCTGGATGTCCAAATGAAAATATTAGCTACATAGATATGTGTAATTAAAACTCAAGAGAGATTGGACATAGAGCTACAATTTTGGGTTATTCATGAAGAGGCTAGAGGAAATATCTAAGATCCAGAGAAAAATATTTTTAAAAGTGAAAAAAATGGGCTCAGTTCAGGCTGGAAAGACTTTATAGATCCTTATATTCTAATCTTTTACACAAAACTCAGAATAAAATCAACCAGTCTTTACTATTACATCTATGGTGAGAAGAACTCCTTGTCCTCTGCTTTAGTCATTCATTTCCTGTTGCTGTTATAAGGAATTGTCACAGATTTAGTAATTTTTTTTTTCTCTGAATGTCTTTGGGGCAGGTTTGGCTGGCTTGAGTTGTGGGGATCGAACCACAGCAACCTGAGCCTGACTGCTTTGTTGAAGCAGCCACTTAAAGAGCTGAGCTAAGGGGCAGGCCCCCAGATTTAGTAATTTGACACAAAATTATAATCTCATTGTTCCAGAGGTTAGAAGTTTGGTATGGATTTCCCTGAGCCAGAATCAAAGTGCTGGCAGGGCTGCCTTCTCGCCACTGGCTCTAGAGTAGAATCTCGTTCCTTGCTTCTAGGTCCTATAAGCTGCCTGCCTTTCTTGGCTCATGGCTCCTCCTTCCATCTCCAAGGCTGAGGCATAGCATGTGCTCTTATTTGAATGTTAGCTCTACCTCAGACTCATGTTGAAATGTAGTTACCACTGTAACAGTATTGAAAAATGGGAACTGCCAAGCATAGTGGCACACCCCTTGAATCCAGGCACTCTGGCAGGCTGAGGCAGGAAAATGCCAAGTTCAAGCCCTGCTTGAACCACATGATATAGCAAGACTCTGTCTGAAAATCAAATATGAAAAGGGGTTGGGGTGTAATTCAGGGTGAAGGTCCTTGGTCAGTCCCCTCAGACCTTTCAGAGATGATTAGCCTCTACCCCAGAGTGGGTCCCTTATCTCTGGAGTGGCTTTTATATAAAAGGATCAGTTCATCCCTCTTGTGTCCTCTCTGCATATCTCTCATGGCATGATGGAGCAAGAATGCTCTCATCAGATGCTGGCCTCTCAGTTTTGAATTCCCAGCCCCCAGAACTGTAAGCAAATACATTTTCATTCTTTATAAATTGCCCAGTATGTGGTATGTTATTCAAGCAGGACAGAACCAACATGGGCAGCATCTTTGCATCTGTCTTTGACTCTCATCTTTGATTCCTCTGCCTCCTTCCACCTTTCAAGGGCCTGTTATTGCACTAGGTCCATGTGGAAAATCCAGAGTAACCTCCTACTTGTAGATCCTTAATCATATCTGCAGAGCTCCTTTTATCATGTCAGGTAACACAGTCTGGGGTTCCAGAGATTAAAATGTAGACTCTTTTGAGTGGTTATTTGTCTGTCTGTCACATCCCTCAAAGCTGCCCAAATCCTAATGACTACAAAGTTCCTATTTGACTAGATGCTGTCTACATGCAATTTTTAAATAGTTGGTCCTGGGGCTCTGTCCTTTGTCAATGTAAATAGTGTGTTTAGGATCTGCCACATAACTTTCCTTCAGACATTTGAAGATATATTGACCCCAAAGTTGGCTTTTCTTTTATGGACAAAAATATTTCTTTAGCTGTTTCATAGTTCACCATTCCAAATTCATATCATCACAGGTTAGCCTGTGGATATCTTGTTTTATCAAAGTGTGATACAGTCTAATAAGAAAGAAGAAATAAAGCCAGTGTTCATTAGGTTTTAACACTAAATTAATTAATGAAGTCCAAGATGGTAGTCTACAAAAATTCCTATCTATCCTGCTGAAGGACATGTTTATATGAAATATCTTGGTGCTGTTGACTTTTTTCTCTGTGCTGGGAACTGAAACAGGGTTTCATACCCACTAGGCAAACAAGCTGTCCACCATTTAGCTACAGGTATCTCTGTTCTGTTGCTATTTTTCCTTTTTTAAGTTGTTGTCCTCTTGAGACAGGGTTTCACTGTACAGTTCCAGCTGGCTTTGAGCTCACTTTGTAGCCCAGACTGGTCTTAAAATTGCAATGATCCTCCTGTCTCAGCCTCCTGAGTGCTGAGATTACAGGCATGTACCACCATGCTGGGCTGTACTGTCGATTTTTAACTGAAATGTTGAATTTCATAATTAAGTGTACCTAATATATCTTTAACGTCAGTGAATAAATTAGTAATCTCTAACAATTACATGTGACCTACAAATTTAATTATATGTGAGTTTCTACTCAAAGCATTAATAAAAATATATTAGGTGTAAAAGAATATACATGACAGAACCTTGCAGTGTAAGTGAGGGCTTTTGTCCAGAGACTATCTGCTTTGCTGAGCCACAGTCATTCAAGAAAGATCTAAGTGTTTTATAATCTTCTCCTCTGTTTTTCATCTTGTTCACAAAGAGCTTAATGTCTTACATTCTTTGTATAGCATTCCCCTCCGCTGCCAAGGCACTTATCGAAAAAGGAAATAAAGAGTGAGGCTTAACTTGTTGTTGATAAACTCAAATTGGCTCCCAGTGATCTGATCCTCTCCTTACGTACTCACACGTCATCCGTGGAAATCCGTTCTAGACTGATATTAAGCTTGCTAAAGCACAAAATGCAGAATATAGCTCGTTTTCTTTGTTAAAAATCCTATTTTTCTGACTGCATAGTCTTTTGAAACCTCTCTTTTTACAATTCCTCAATTATGAATCACTGTGATGACATCACAGGGAGACGATGGAAATTCTCTCGGTCCAGGCTAGATTTCGAGACAGGTTCAAGCCCTCAGGGACTGATGCTAAGGATGTCGCCCCAAGGAACACAACACTGGTCCTGCACCTGGGAACATCCAGCAGGCCTAAGTGTGGAAGTGAATCAACAAATAGACACGAACACAACAAAGTAAATTGCCTGACAAGTCTACAAAGAAGTTTGAAAGAAAAAAGAGACAACAATCTTTTGATATAAAACTGAAGGCAACACTTTTAGAGATTGAGTAGCCAAATTGCAACCCCAAACCCATTATTCATGGCAAAGTACCAACACTGCAACTAAACTTGATGCTGAGGTTTCAGTTAAAAAAAAAAAAAAAACAACACTCATACATTAACATCTTTTGTATTAAAAGCAAAGCACAATAACAGAGCTTTCAATTATACAAACAGCTTTTTATGGAAAGGTGAAGTTTGTGCTGGGCATGCTTTTGCACAGCCAGCGTGATCTCTGCTGTTGTATGTGTGCTAGTAATTTGTCAAACCTTGGCTCATACTTTGATAGTTTGAGAGGCAACACATGCAGCACTCAGGCCATCTGTTAGTCTGTTTCTTATATCAGATTTGATATAACTCAAAGCTCAAAATAGCTGCTCACAAGCCAACACAAGTGCTTTAATTGGCTTAAAATTATTTGGCAGAGAATTCCACACCTGAAGGCTTTCGTTTTCAGAACTACCAGCTGTGCTGTCCTTCACACTTTTCTCTGTCTTCTCAAGTGTTGCACACAGGTCACAGGATTTATTTTTCCAGATAGAACTTTCTTGAAATTCCATTAGCTCCATTTCTAGATTTCCAAAATCTAACTGATGTAAGAAGGAAAGATCAAATTCTTCATCTAGAGAAGAAAACACAGGGTTGTCTCCATTTTATGGAACTGTAGAAACTTGTTAGTAAAAGTCTCCTTTGTAGCTTGTACAATGCTAGAGCTTCCCCATAAGTTTTCTGATGGCTCGTAGGATTGTCTGCAAATTTTTGTTTGTTTGTTTGCTTGCTTGTTTAATGCTGGGAATTGAACTCACAACCTTGTGTTTGTCAGGCAGATGCTGTTCTACTAAGTTATATTACTAGCCCCTGTTGTAGAATTTTCTGAATGCATTTTTATTTTTATATTTGATTCTTTTTTTTTTTTTTTGTATTTAGTACAAGGTCTACAGGGTCTCACCATGCAGATCAGACTAGGAGTGATCTTCCTGTTTTCAGCCTCCCAAGTGCTGGGATTACAGGTGTGCACCACCATGCCCAGTCTCGATCACCATCTCAGTGTGCCCCAGGGGCTGGGCCGGCACAGCTTGTGGTGCCGGGGATCAAAACCCTGTCCCTGCAATCTGCTGAAGCAGGTGCTTTAGTTCACTGAGCTATCTGGCCAGCCCTGCATTTTTATATTTGGAAGACATTTTAACTGCCCATTTCAAGGTCTCTTTCAAAAACTTGAAGTTTCCTTTCAAATTTTTTGAAATTACAAAAAAAGTTTTCCATCATTTTCCCCATACTTTGCAGTATTTTGTTTAGTCCACTGAATTATAGTGCAAAATCTGTTAAAACATACACACACACTGAACAAACAAATAAACATGTTTGTTAAGCTGGGCCAAACTGGTGAGCTGGGGAATCTCTACCCTTTTTCATTCATAAATAGCCTAATTTCATCCAAGCAGGCTACAGGTCTCTCCAGGACTCATCCTCTGCTCAGCCACTGGACATTGCTGTACATGCATAAGGCATTATAACTATGCTTCAACCTCATCAGGAAGTGCTTGAGACAGCAATCAAGAGCATGAGCTAGAATGTAATTCACCATTTTTGTGACATCTTTGAAGATAATGCCTGATTTCTTGCTGCTTTCTCTGACACAAAGAACTTCTTGATGTATAATACAGTGGAACTGAATGACTAGATGTTTTACTCCTTCACAAAGAACTGCGTGAAACCAGATGTTGCCCCACCATGCGTGGTGCCCCATCACTAGTAATTGAAACCACTTTTTCTGGTTTTATATCTTGTGACAAAAAGGCCTCCATCACGGCGTTGTTGATATCAATCCCTTGTGTTCTTCCAGCCAAAAACTAGCTCTTTTCTCATGATGTTAACAAGAGCATGCCAAAAATTACTGCAAGCTTTGAATAATTATTTATAGCTGTGCTTTCATCCAACCACATGGAGTAGCAGGATGCCTTTTGAAAGGCACTGGTGAGCTACTGACTAACAGCACTTGCTATGCGCAGTCTCGATCTTTAATATTTCTGCTACGTGGCATCTCAGAGGTGCGTTGTGTAATTCTGTCCTTATTTGGGAAATTATAACAAATGGAATCACTCCCAGGCAGTATGGGCATTTTGATGAACTCCCCACCGGAGAGGTGCTTACCGTTATGCTAGGCACAGTGTAATTTGAAGGTTGGCAGCTACCGGATGATTTGTTTCAGAAAGATAGTTGCAAAAACTAAGATACTAGGAAGGATATTTCTTCAGTTTCCCTTCAAGAAACTTTTTCCTTTCAGTTTCACCAAGTTTAGTAACACTTTTGTGGATGGTGTACTGTGGATACAGTACAAAACAGTACTATACTTTCCTATTGCAGTCATTAACTCAGGAACAAGACAAGGAGATCCACTGTCTCCACTCCTATTCAGTATAGTTTGGAAACATTACAGATACAATAATAACAATTATTATAATAAAATAATAATAATAATAATTATTATTATTATTATTTGGTACTGGGAATTCAACTCACAACCTCACACTTGCCAGGCAGGCACTGTGTTGCTGAGCTACATCCCTGGCACAGTCAGAGCAATTAGATAAGAGAAATAAATAAAAGGAATAAGGATAGAAAGGAAGAATCTAAATTATCATCATTTACAAATATTGACTCTACATAGAAAATCCCCAAAACTCCAAGATATTTTTTTCTTAGTTACTTTTCTTGTTGCTGGAACAAAATACTCAACATCCAAAGTTAAAGAAAAAAAGTTTTGATTTGAAACTGTCTCATTGCTATCTGTTTATCAATAAAACTTTGGAAAAAAAAAGAAAAAAAGTTTTATTTAACCTTTTTAAGCTGACAGTTTGTAGAGGTCTCAACCCATAACTGACTGACATGGGACTAAGGATTTGGCTCAGTGGTAGAACACTTGCCTAGCAAGCTAGAAGTCCTGGGTTCAGTCCTCGGCACCAAAGACAAAAAATAAACCTCACCTAAAAAAACAACTCAACTAAACAATATAATACAAATTTAAAAAAACCATGATCAGCTGGCTTCAAAGCAGGGCAGCTCTTGGCAGAGGGGCAACAGCTCCCGGCCTCAAAAGACAGTAAAAGCAACAAGAGCGAAAGAGGAAAGAAGCCTCTTTCTGCCCCCTTTTGTCTTGCCCAGACCGCTGGGCTTAGGGTGGTGCTGGTCCAGTCAGTGGACTGATCCAGCAGTCACCCACCATTATCCAGCACCCTTAATCCTAGCATTGAACCATGAATCAGTCACACACCCTAGATTCAGCCACCTCTGAAGAAAATACCCTATGACTGCATGAGGCTTTGAGAGGACAGCAAGATACAAACCGTAAGTCTTCTAATAACCAAATTAGAAGCCTAATAACCAAAGTCTAATAACCAAAGTCTTTTTAATAACCAAATTCAATAGTGTAGCTGGAACAAAGTCAGTACTCAAAAATCAGTAGCATTCCTGTACACAAAGCAAGCTCACTGAGAGAGAAACTAGGAAAACCACACCTTTCATAATAGCATCCAACAAAGTGAAATACTGAGGAATCATTTCACAAAGGAAATAGAAGAACTTTACATTGAAAAGTACAGTACTCTGAGAAAGGAGATGGAAGAGGATATTAGAAAATGGAAAGATGCCTCTTGCTGTTCATGAGGAAGATCCAATATAGTGAAAATGACCATACTTCTATAATTGTTATATGGCTTTAATTCAATCCTGATCAAAGTCCAATAGCATATCTCACAGAATTAGAAAAAATGCGGCCAGCACAAGGGCCTGAGTTCAATCCCAGGTTCCACAAGAAAAGATAAAAAAAGAGAATTAGAAAAAATGATCCTAAAATTAATTTGAAGCCAGAAGAGATCTAGGATAGCACAGGCAATTCTGAGGAACTGTCAAAAACAAAACCCTGAGGATCAATAGAACAGAACAGAAGATTCAGAAACAACTCCACTCAGACACTTATCTTTTTTTT
>NW_004524662.1:4661615-4666307 GCF_000260255.1 Octodon degus | reverse complement strand
GATTATATTTTAAAAATAGGATAAAGAATTCTATGCTTCTCATGTTTGCACATAAGTCCAAAAATCTCACCATATACATCCTTGAAGCAGGACAGTCCCACAATATTTATTCCTTTTCCTGTCTCTTGCTTTCATTTACCACCCCTTTCTTCTTGAACATCCACCTACCCGAGAGACATCTTAGCAGACACTTATCTTTGACAAAGAAGCCAAACACATTCACTGGAAGAAAGGTAACCTCTTTAGTAAATGGTAGTAGAAAAACTGGCTTTCCACTTGCCAAAGATTAAAACTAGACCCATATGTTTCACCATGCACTAAAGTAAAATCAAAATGGAGCAAAGATCTAAATATTAAAACAGAAACACTAAATCTGCTGGAAGATAAAATAGGTAAAACTCTTGAAGATATGGGTGTAGGCAAAGACTTAATGACCAAAAACTCTAATCACACAGGACCTATCACAAAAACCAACAACTAGGATCTCATCTTATTAAAAATCTTTGCATAGTTAAAGAAACCACCAATAGAGTGAACACACTTACAGTGTGGGAAAAAATTTTTCTAGCTGTTCCTCAGCAAAGGGTTATATATGAAGAACTAAAAAAAAAAAAAATCGAATCCCCTCAATTTTGGGGGCTCAACCCAAAAATGGGAATCTGAAATGAATAGATATTTCTCAAATTAAGGAGTACAAGCAGCAAATAAAATATGAAAAAGCCTCGCTGGTCATTCAAGAAAGGCAAATTAAAACAACACTGAGATTCCACTTCACCCCAGAAAGAATGGCTATCATCAAAAAGTCAACCAATAACAAATACTGAAAAGGCTGTGAGGGAAAAAGGAATCCTTCTCCACTATTGGTGGCAGTGCAGACCACTGTGCAACCACTGTGGAAATCAGTTTGGAGATTCCTCAAAAAACAAGGATTAGAGGTTCCATTTGACCCAGCTATTCCCTTTCTTGGTATCTTCCTGAAAATTAAAAGCATTATACCGTAGCAATGTATGTACACCAACATTTACAGGGGCACAATTTGTAATAGCTAAATCTTGGGAATAGCACAAATGCTCATCAACCTATGAAAGGATAAAGAAGATGTGGGTTTTTTTTTATATACAATGGAGTACTACTCAGCCATAAAGAAGGATAAGCTTGAGAGATTTCTAGGTAAATGGATGCACCTTGCGACCATACTCTCTAGTGAAATAAGTCAGATGCACATGTAAATGTCTCATTTTTTCCCTGTGGTGTGAGAAACTGAAAGTGTAAATAAGGACAAAAATGTATAAATAGATACTGTGAAATATGAAGAAACTGTTCAAATGGACAGAGGGAAAGGAGGGGAAAAGGGGAAAGGAAAGAAGGGAAAAGTAAAAATTGAGAAAAGAGGGGCCAGAGAGATGGCTCAGTGGAATAAGCACTTGCCTGGCAAACACAAGGGCCTGAGTTCAATCCCCAGTTCTGAAAAAAAAAAAAAAAAAAGAAAAAAAAAGAAAATTGAGAAAAGAAGGAAAGCAGAAACAAAGCTTTTGTAAATGGGGAGGGGAGGAAGGGTTGAAGGGAGAGGCAGTAGAGGAGTAAGAAAAAAATGAAGTTGTGTCATACACAGGTAGAAATTATTTTTGATGAATGTGTTCATTATGTATATCTAAAACCTATCAGTCGGGGCCGGGGAGATGGCTCAGTGGAATAAGCGCTTCTCTGTCAAGCACAAGGGCCTGAGTTCAATCCCTGGTTCCGCCAAAAAAATGAATAAATAAATAAATAAAAATAAAAAAATAAAACCTATCGGGCCCAGCTCCTGGGGCATACTGAGACGGCAATTGAGATTAGGCATGGTGGCATGCGCCTGTAATCCCAGCACTTGGGAGGCTGTAAACAGGTGGATCATTACGAATCCAATCTAGTAGTGAGATCCTGAACACCCTGCAGACCTTTCCTTAAAAACTACAAAAAAAAATATATAAATGAAATTATTTATTTATTTTTATGTAGTTGGTACAGGGGCTCACTATGCAGCTCCGACTCGTAGTGATCCTTCTGTTTTCAGCTTCCCCAGTGTTGGGATTACAGGCATTGCACCACCACACCCAGTCTCAGTGGCTCAACGAGCCTGGGGGTGGGGCCGGCGCAGCATGCGGTACCAGGGATCAAACCCTTGTCCCTGTGCTTGCCTAAGCAGGTGCTTAGTTTCCTGAGTTATCTCACCGGACCCAAAATTAAAAAAGAATCTCAGTCTCTTACTTCGAATATCTCTGCCAAATCATAGACATTACATTTCTATTTTTGATGAGAAAACTCAGAACTAAAATGTTAATACAAATGAACATATTAAGCAAATACACTTAGCAACTGAACAGCCACACAAAAGCTCAGATGAGTGGCAGCTAATGAGTCCGGCTGGTGACGTCACCGCCTGGATCACTACTGCAGGCCCACAGAGAGGCCTCTGTGTGCCCACTCCAGCACACGAGCCTTGGGTTCTCTACCAGTGATTTAAAAAACATGGAGCTATTTGATAGTGTACTACTGGCCAGAGATGTATAATGTGAAATATGTCCAATCAACATGATTGACAGTGAATAGGTTTTTAGATATCAGAATTTATCAGATTAGCAGTTTAAAAAGTCTTATTTCTATCTTTTAATTCTCCTCTTATGTTAAAAAGTTATGTTAATAGATAAATTAATAATCTATTAACTTGATCCTTTAAGAATCATATAAAAGACTTTTAGTGGGGTATCAATTTTTTGGGGGGTGGTGGTAATAGAGGTTCAACTCAGGGACTTCACATTAAACCATGTATCAAGCCCTTTAAAAATTTTTTTTGAGCTGGGCGTGATGGTGCCTACTTGTAATACCAGCACTCAGGAAGCTGAGACAGGAGGTTTGTTGTTTGAGGCCAGCCTGGGCTACATAGTGAGTTCAAGCCTAGCCTGGACTACACAGTGAAACCCTATCTCAAAAAAGATGAAACAAAAATGTATTAAAAATTCTTTGTTTTGGCATAGGGTCTTGGCAAGCCAATAAACTGCCCAAGCTGCAGATCAACTTGTGACCCTCCTGACTTGGCCTCTCAATGTGCTAGGGTTGTAGGCATGCACTGCAAGTCCATATCCAGCTCTCTCTTTCTTTGTGGTATCGAGGATCGCACCCAGAGGTGCTCTGACGTTGACCTACATCCCCAGGATTTTTATTTTTTACTCTTTTTAAATTTTGTGACAGGGTCTGGCTAACTTGCCCAGGCAAGACTCAAACTCATACTCCTCCTGACTCAGCTTCCCAGAGTGCTGAAATTAGAAGCACACATGACCACGACCACCTAGATATTTCTAGTAATTATCTAATTAACTTTAAAAAGATATAAAACTATTCAGGATTTAGAAATCCAGGGGTTTCTGCATTTAGTTAGATTTTAAAACTTTTATTGTTCGGTTTTATAACATTTCATACAAGGAAATTTTTTTTAAACTCTGGCATTTATAGCTCCACGTTTTTAAGTAAAATTCAAAGTCTGGTCTCTGTGTGTCCCATGCCGTACCTGTGGCCGGAAATTCAGTGACTATTTACCTGTGAATATACCACCTTTAGATTGCTTCTGAAAAGAGTGAAGTAGTGCATAGCAGATCTTGTTTTACTTCAGTACCTGTCCTGTTTCCATAGCTGTGTGGTATTTTATCGTCTCCGGAAAGCAAAAGTAGCCTGAAGCTCCAGAGGCAGCCCTTGATGAGCTGTGAAGTGTTCACCTAGCCTGGTCCCAGTCTGTGGAGAAAAAAAGAATTGTACATCGTAACAGCTACGAAGACAGTATGCACGCTCAAGAAAAATACAGTGCTATGTTAAAAAAGATTGAACAAATATTCTTCAGTTGAGCCCTATAAATACTATTATTTTTATGGTTAAGATTTATATCTTGGGGGCCTGCCCATTAGCTCAGTTGTTTTAAGTGCCAGCTTAAACAAAGCTGTCAGGCTCAGGATGCTGTGGTTCGATCCCCAGATCCTCAAGCCAAGCCAGACCTGCCCTGAGGCCATCAAAGAGAGAGAGAGAGAGAGAGAGAGAGAGAGAGAGAGAGAGAGAGAGAGATTGAGAGAGATTTATATCTTTTCATTAATCTAGGAATTTGGTCTAGTTCGGGTGTGGGTGTGTGATCACAGCTGTGTACATTTTTATTTTTCTTTCATATTGGGATTTCTAATTTATTTTTGGCAGTCACAGATAACATTACCTCATGCAACTACTTGAAGAGGCGGTTTAGAATAATTATTTACATTTATAGTCCTGTAAAGCTAGATTAGAAAAAAAAAAAGAAGCATATGTAATGAAAGCTTTCTCACTGAAATCCTCTTAATAATAGAAAAAGCAATAAATGCTACCTCTTGTAATCTCCAGCAAAGGACCTCGAAGCCAGAACATTCCTAGGATGTTCATTTGTATTAGGTGCCATTTTTCTCTTTTACTTTTCTTTCTTTCTTTTTTTTTTTTTGCCATTTTTTTTCTTTAAAAATTCACAATCCATTTTGAGGAATTAGTTAATATGAACAGTCCCACTGTGGCCCTGACATGGGTGGACGCATAATTCACATCTAGTTGCGCAGTTCATTATGTATCACGAAACCTCACTAACATTTTAAGAGAATCTTAAGCTCATGAGAATGAGTGACATATAATTATCGAAAACTCCACAGG
>NW_004524662.1:4657260-4661100 GCF_000260255.1 Octodon degus | reverse complement strand
ACAATGGGATATCATTACATTTTTATTAGAATATATAAAATTAAAAATAGTGATAAGCCCAATAAGTGAGATTAGACAGAAAGTGGATCTGAGGCCAAGTGTGGTGGTGCTCTAAGGTAATGCCAGTAGTCAGGAAGCTGAGGCAGGAGGATTGCCCCGGGTTCAAGGACAGTCGTGGCTACACAGTTCAAGGCTGGTCTGAACTACACTGTGAAACCTTGTCAAAAAAGAGAAAAGAAAGGAAGGAGGAAGAAAAGGAGGAAAGGAAGGAAAGAAAATTAAAAAAGAAGGAAACTAGATCTGTTATACATTGCTGGTGGAAATATGAAATGTTGTAGCCACTCTGGAAACCAATTTGCAAGTCTCTTTAAAAACTAAGCATATATCGGGCCAGCCAAATACCTTAGTGGATTAAAGCATCTACAAGCAGGCACAGGGGCCAGGGGTTGGATCCGGGGCTTGCTGTGCCGGCCCCACCCCCAGGGCTCACTGGGATGGAGATTGAGACTGGTTGTGGTGATGCATACCTGTAATCCCAGCACTCAGGCAGCTGTAAACAGGAGAATCACTACAAGTCCTATCTAGTAGTGAGACCCTGAATACCCTGTAGACCCTTCCCTAAAATGCAGGAAAAAAAACCCCACTAAGCATATATTCACAAATGAACAGCAATAAATCTTCTTGGCATTTATCCCAGAGAAATGAAAACTTGTCTTTACACCAAAATATTTATGGAACATTTCACACTAATGTTTATGGAAGCTCCAGCTGTAATAACCCAAAACTGGAAACAAGTCAGATGTTTTTCAGGAGATGAATGGTTAAATAAACTGTATATCAGTACCACGGAATCCTACTCAGCAATGAACGGGAATGAATTACTGATTCTTGCAACAATTTGGATAGATCTAATAGGAAAACACTGTGCAAAAATAGCCAGCTTCCAAAAGTTGTCTACTGCATCAGTCTATTTACATAAAATCTTGTGGGCGGACAAAATAATATAGACAGTGATGACTAGTGGGGAGGAGCTTGGGATGAAAGTGGAAGAAAGGCCTGGAAGGAAAGGGGCAGCTCCGGGGTCCCTGATGATGGAGCAGTTCTGCCCCTTGATTATGATACTCGTTATACAAGTTTCTACATGTGACAAGTGCAGGGACTTTCACACACACACACACACACACACACACACACACACATAAATGTATGCATATGAGAACAAATGGTGATGGAATGTGAATAAAACCTGGATTATATGAATCATACCACACTACAGTTACTATAGTTGGGGAAAACTGGATGAAACACATGGAACTTCTATATTACTAATTTTTCATCTTCCTGTGACTCTGTAATTACTTTGAAATTGAAATAAATGTTATTGAGAAGCATCTATTTGAATTTTCGACTTGGACTCTTTTCTAGAAATTAAATTTCCCTCTTCCCCTTCCTTGGGATTGTGATGAAAGTAGTCATGTTCAATCTGAATTGTCCCCAATCTGGATGACCAACAGACCAGTCTGCGCCTAGGCATCTGTCCATCGTGGGCCAGGAAAGCCTTTCCCTGGGAACACACATTTGGACGGGAAAGAGTGTATCTCTCATATATCTGGACTATCATTTGTAAATTCAATTATTTTGTCTGAATTCCCATTGTGTAATTAATGTGGCAGACAGAGAGAGGGTGGAATGAACGAAGCAGGTGTACAAAGGGAGACAGGGTCTCTCTCTCTTTCTCTCTGTGTCTGTCTCTCTGTCTGTCTGTCTGTCTGTCTGTCTGTCTGGCTGGCTGGCTGGCTGGCTCTCAGTACTGGTGGTGGGACCCAGAGCCTTTGTAATGAGCCACATCCCAGCCCTCTTTGTATTTTTTATTTTATCCAGGATTTCATGAAGTTACGAAATTGCTCAGGCTGGGTTTCAGCTTGTGTTCCTCCCGCCTCAGCATCCCAGAGTGCTGGGATTACAGGCAGCATTGCCATACCCAGCCAGCAGAGTCCTCTCAACCATTCACCTTTCTGGCTCTTTGGGTCCAGTTTAATTTCTGTCCTTGGGTCCTGTGAGACACTTCTGAACCTTTGTAATATATTCATTTTCTTCCCTAAGTCAGATTCATTTGTGACCATAGAGTCCTAAGCAATACATCTAGAAAGATGCCTCATATACTAGGGGCTAACGCTTAGAATTTGGTATTTGTTTTCTTTTTTACTTTAAGAAATTGACTTGACAGCATCGATGACAAAGACAGGTACCCCTCATAGCACACACACAAGGTTGTACTAAAGGTCATCTAGCCCGTCCCTCCTGTTTTCAGGTGATAAAATTGCAGGTTGAGGGAATTAGCCACAGAGGCCGTCACTTGAAGGCCTGGGACCAGCGGTGTCACCTCCATCACTTGGAGATGGCATCACAAATGCCAGAGCAGAGCATCAGGGTGCACCACAGAGGGTTTTATTTGCTTGTTTTCCTGTACTAGCTGTGTAATTAATGAACCAGAACATGCTTCACAAGGACCTGCTGAAGAGATCAAATGACTACAGGATGCTGAGTAGGGATATAAATAGTTTTAATTACAAGACACGTAATACTAAAAAAAAAAAAACAAAAAAAACACAAAAAACCTTTAATCGTGATTGTTATTCATCATAGAGATATTCCATTAGTCACTTAGATATGCATAACAGTTTCAGGACGGATTACTCAAACAGTTTCATTCACAGAGTTTGTAGAACAGGAAAAAAAAAATCAAAAACTGTATTCAACAGGATGTGAGTATGAAGCTTGACGTAAACTTCTGAGAGGCAGAGGGCTGCTCGGAAACTTCCTGCTTGTCACGGGAGAGAGCAAAGTCACTGGAACACATTCGCCTGATCTTCTCCCGTTATTAAAAATTCTGACTTGGGATTATTATTTACTAAATTAGCCAACACACTGAATTGTGTTTACTGTATACTGAGAGACACTTGAAAAAATAGATACCATCTAAGGTTAAAAAAATAAGCTAGCCTGATAAACATGGGACTTACTGGAAAGCACACAGAGAATAGAAAAAGTGTAATTGTTCATCCTTTTGAAGCCAAGACTGTGACATACGCCTGTAAATTCCAGCTACTCCGGAGGCTGAGGCGGAAGGATGGAAAGTTTGAAGACAGCCTGGGCAGTTTAGCAAGAACCTGTCTTAAAATAACAAGCCAACAAACAATGATAAAATCTTTGCTTCATGTTTCTCACTTGAAGTAGCGGCTCGCGTGGCTGCGAGTCTGTTGGCCGCCCAAAGTGATGGATCGCTGTCTCCATTTTAAAGGAGGATGTCTGCCAACGTTGGTGAGATCCAAACTCTATCTGCGGGGCTGTCAGAAGATTAACATAGTGACTATGGGCTGAAAGTGGGAGTAACTCTCCCTACTTCTGTTTACCCTTAGCTGGCAGTGCACTTTATCCTCTTAGTAATTCTTTTTGCAAGAGAGAGTTTTAATGTTTCATTTTCCAGTCATAGGGGGCTCAGCGTTACCATCGCCTCAGATGAATTTGCTACCGTCCTTGCCTTTGATTATTTGGGACTGTCCTCTCTCATGAAACAAACACGCCTCATTCCTGTGCTTGAGAACCTCAAAAACTTTGAGCTAGGGAGAAAGAAAAGTTTTCTCATTAAGGTGGCTAAGGAAAAAAATGTATCAAATTCTGGACATGCTGGCACATGTTTGGAATCTCAGCACTTGGGAGGCTGAGGCAGGAGGATCATGAGTTCAAGGCCAGCCTGAACTATATAGTGATACCCTGTCTCAAACAAAACAAACAATAAGATCCAGTCAATTGGTAAAAGAATACTAAATAATATAATAA
>NW_004524662.1:4634894-4654894 GCF_000260255.1 Octodon degus | reverse complement strand
ATGTAACATTTTGTGACATCCTCATTCAACCAATCCATATAGTCACACGCACCCTGAAATATCCTTTTATACCCAGGTGTTCGTGTGTTGTTGTGGTTTAGACATCTCCTCCCTGAATCTCCTGGTCAGTGGAAGGCAGTTGGATCATGAGGTGCGGTGCTTATCCGTGAATTCATTCACAGATACAAAGCTGAGTGTGCTGGCTTCCACGTCCTGCTCATCTTAGCCTGCTTCTGCCACGGGGGGTGCTCCTTCCTCTGCCAGCCACTCAGAAATCTTTCCTTTAAAAGTTGTGGGGGTCAGGTTGTTTTTTTAATGTATTTAGTACAGGGTCTCACTACACAGAACAGACTAGTAGTCTTGATCCTGTTTCAGCCTCCCAAGAGCTGGGATCACAGGCCTGTGCCGGACGCCCAGTCTCATTGCCATCTCAGCCCCTGGGGCGAGGCCAGCAGGCAGGGCGGGATAGAACCACGTTGGTCCCTGTGTCTGCCTAAGCAGGCACTTTAGTCCACTGAGCTATCTGGTGGGCCCGGGTTTTCTGTTCTAGCTGCGGGAAAATGACTGCTCCATGCAACAAAGGGCAAGTTGTGTCGGAGGCTGTGTCACATTTCTGTCGGTGGAACACACTGCATACACCAAAGATCGACTCTTTTTCTTGCATTTCCTAAATGCCTTCCATGCAGCACCCGGTATGTTCCGCTCTTCACTAGGTAGATCTTCCTGCCCTGGAAAGCGACAGCTGGTTTCATCATTTTCACTCAGTATTCATAGACTAAAAGATCAGGTTTATTTTTTTATTTAAGTTACCTATGTTTATTAAAAAAGGAAAACCCAGTGGCATTAGTTTTTATGTGAGCACATGTATTCTGGGGTTAATGTTTTTCTGTTTATTTTCTAATTTGTAGATAATAGAATTTTATTTAGCTCATGGTTCTGGGGATTCATACCAGTGTGGTTTAACCTAAGGCTAAAGCATACTCAGAAACTGGATGTAATGGTGCATATCTGTAATCCAAGTGCCGTGGAAGCTGAGGCAGGAGGACTGTGAGTTTAACCCCAGCCTGGGCAGTTTAGCAACTTATGATCCTGTCTCAAAAAGTCAGAAGAGACTGGGGATGTAGCTCAGTGTGAGGGTCCTCAGCCAGTCCCAGTACCATAACACACACACACACACTTAGAAAAAGAATTATGAGTACTGTATTGCTACTTCATTATAAAACTGTATTGCAGGAGACATAGCAATATATAACTAATCTATTGATAACAATAGATCATGAGTTATGGAAAGCCATCGTGTCGCAGCGACAGCTACAGAACTTCCTGCTCCCGTGCTTCTGCCACGTAGGACTTGGGCTCCAGGCCTGACTCTTGCCCCTGCTGTGTTCCTATCCGGAACAGTTCCAGACACATAGTAAACAGTATATAAATACTTGCTGAATGAATCAAAAGTAGGGAAATAACTTGAAAATGTTTAAAAATGCTTTGAATTGACAAAAGCTCAATAAACACAAGCTCCAGAAACGTTCAGTTCTAACACAAGCAGATTTGTTCATAGAGTCAGTTACAAGTTAAAAATCTCATTCCCAACTTTAAAAATATTTTCTTAAATCATTTATTTATTTGCTACAGGGTCTTGCTATGCAGCTCAGACTCATAATGATCCTCCTGTCTCAGCCTCTCCAGTGCTGGGACTACAGACATGCACCACTATGACCAGTTTCAGTGGCTGGTTCAGTGTGGGGCCTGCATGGCATGTGGTCCTGGGGATTGAACCCAGGTCCTTGTGCCTGCCAGGCAGGTGCTTAGACCACCAAGCTATCTCCCTGGCTCTCATTCCCAACTTTGAAGTGACAGCATTTATTCCTTCTCCACAGGCTGATGTCATTAGACGGGAACAGTAACAGTTATAGCTCAGAGCTGAGTAACAGAGGCAGAGTGGGCATTGTCACACCAGACACAGCAGGAGCCCTGAGGTCTGACTGAACGATCCAGATGGAGCCTCAGCCCTTGCGGGCAGCTGTTCAAGTCTACAGAAGGTGAAAGAAGAGGCAACTGCCTGAATGACTTTTTTTTTTTTTAATTTCTGGGGGCATCTCCTTATTTTTTTCTACGCTTTATCATCTAAAACTAAGTGACTAATAACTTAGAGAACTGATACAATTTTTAGACAATTAAAGTGTGTGGTTGGTTTCTTGGAAGGTCAAAAAGCATTCTTTTTTAAGTGATTATTTTCAGTCTTTAAAATTTGAACTTTTAAAACTAGGTGTGGTGGTGCACTCCTAAAATCCCAGCACTCGAAGAGACTAAGGAAGGAGGATTACAGGAAACCAGGCTGTGCAATTTAGCAATTTAATGAGATCTTTTCTCGAAAAATATTTCAAAAAAGGTCTGGGGAAGTAGTTCATTGTGAAAGTTCTGGGTTAAATTCCAGCATCACAAAACAAAACAAAACAAAACAAATGAGCTTTGTATTAAAGTCTGAAATATCAAAGGGCAGAAATTTTGTTTGATTTTTGACTTTTTTTTTTTTTTTGAGACAGGGTCTCACTATGCAGTTCGGGCTGGCCTGGGCTCACTACGTAGACCAGACTAACCTCAAATTCAAGGCATTCCTAATGAATAGAGTGATTTGTTCTAATGGTGTTAGGATATCATGTCCGCATCTTGTATAACAATTAACCACTAGGAAGAATGTATGCAATGTGTTAATTATTGAAACTGTCCTACCAATTTGATTTGAAACTGTCTCATTGCTATTTGTTTATCAATAAAATTATGGGAAAAAAATATTCAAGGCAGTCCTCCAGTCTCAGCCTCCTGAGCACTGGGATTACAGCTTCCTGAGCGCTGGGTGGGCCACCATGCCTGGCGGAGTTTTAATTTTTTTATCCATGTTTCTCTTATGAAATCTGTCATACATGCCAAAGAGTATACAAAATGTAGAGAAAAATTTTTAAAGAATAATTACTAAAGAATAATTACTAAAGAAAAATCTACATATACATGAGTTTAAAAGTAATTTATTAAATCAACTGTGTATGAGAATTGACAAGGCACATATCTGTTTTATAGCTGAATGCTCATAAAGTTGTGGCTGATTAATAAAATATATTCCAGGAGATTATTTAAATCAGTATCTTCTCATAAAGTGAACTAAAGAATACACCTTTCCAGAAGTGACCAGAGTTACTACCAAGTTAGGAGTGTATTATTTTCTGGAACAGCAGAGTACCGATTAATTGATTGTAACTTGTGAAAATAAAACTTCATGGTTTTAAATGAAAAAATATGACCTGAAATAGTTCCTTCAGTTTAATTTGTAAGCTGAAAAATAAGATCATAATACAATCACTTGGCAAGGATCTAAGTTTTTCACAGCCATTAACTACTTCAGCTGAGGGGGGAAAAAATCTCCTCACACATTCCTAGTACCTTTTTCCTCTTCTTTTATCTATTTACTTTTCAGTGTGAGGCTTTTACTCCGGACCTTGCTCATGCTAAGCAGGCTTTGAGTTTCTCTCCTCCCCTCCCCTCCTCTCCCCTCCCCTTCTCTCTCTCTCTCTCTCTCCCACCCCAAGGTCTCACTATGCAGCTCAGACTCGTAGTGCTCCTCCTGTCCAGCCTCCCCAGTGCTGGGACTACAGGCATGCACCACCACGCCTGGTTTCAGTGGCCGGCTCAGCTCACCTGGTGCTCCTGGGCCGACATAGCATGTGGTACGGGGGATTGGACCTAGGTTCTTGAGCTCGCCAGGCAGGTGTTTAGACCACCGAGCTGCCTCTCCAGTCCAAGGCTTTGAGTTTCTTTGAGTAAAAATGGAACCAGTTTAAGTTAATATTCATCAAGCAGAATTTGTATTTGCCGTCTATTGCTCTGTAAAAAATTACTCCAAAACTTGATGACTAAAGGCAGCAAACCATTTTTTTCTTGCAGAGGCTCTGAGAAGGAAGTGGGGCAGACAGAACTGAGTTGGCTCTTCTGGCTCTGGTTTCTCCCAAGGCTTCCTCCCGGGTAGTGGTTGGTGCTGCAGTCACTTTAAGGGTTGAGTGGGTGGTGGATGTCGCAGGCTTCAGTTCTTTATATTAGACTCAGGATCTCAGTTCCTCTTGTTTTATTTGTTGTTGCTGTTCTTGATTTTGATGCAGACAGAACTGAGTTGGCTCTTCTGGCTCTGGTTTCTCCCAAGGCTTCCTCCAGGGTAGGGGTTGGTGCTGCAGTTACTTTAAGGGTTGAGTGGGTGGTGGATGTTGCAGGCTGTGTAGCCTGGGCTGGCCTCAAGCTCAAGGGACTCCTGGTCCAGTATCCTTCTTCAGTGCTGGTATTATAGGTATGTGCCACCACTTCTAGGTATTTATTTATTTATTCATGTATTTATTGAGACAGGGTGTCACTGTGTAGTTCAGCCTGGCCTTGATCTTGTTGCATAGCCCAGTTTGGCCTTGAACTCGAGATCTTCCTGCCCTAGCCTCCAGGTGCTCATATTCCAGGGCTGTGCCTTTGTGCGCAGCTGTCATCAGTTGGTGATGCGGAGTTACCATCTGTTCCTTCATCAGAATGAGGAAGTGGGAGGCTACCAGAAAATGAGAGAAGGAGGGTCGCGATTTGTCATAATGTAATCTCAGAGGTGATATTCTACTACTTTGTGGTATTCTGTTCATTAAAAACGTATCACCGGCCCACATAGCAGGGGAGGAAATCACCTGACGTGTGAAATCAGAAGATGGACTCTTCGGCAGCCACATTAGAAGCAGTAACTAGAGAAGTAACTATAGCTTTCCACATAAATCCTGCTTTTTCATTTTCATTATAATTTTTAGCACAGATGAATTGAACAAAAGAATGGGTTTCCCTGTGGCATTTCCGGAGATACATGCAGTGTGTTTTGAGCTTGTCTAGCCTGCAGATGGCTTCCTCCTGCTGGCTACCTCTGGAGGTTAGTCACTTGATCATTTGCAGTAACTATAGAAAAAAGGCAAAACAAAAGCAAAAATGCCAACTCAGGGAAGAGTCACTTTGAAGGAATATTTTGCTTTGTGGAGATGGTGTTATTGATAGTGATTATCTGCCGCATATGTGGTCAGAAATGGAAAGATTGCTTACTGAAATCAGAGTACTTTCCACGAAAACAAAGATAGCGGTATGATGCATAGCTATTGTTCACTATTTGTAGTTTGTTGTTGTGGACTTGACAAATAAATTTTTAGAACTATTTGTGTTACTGTGATTTATCATTTAAAAACAACTCCAGAATATACAATCAGTAAGAATTGATTGTGCTAGATGGTTACTGATACTAGAGAAGTATAAGATATAGTATTCACCCCAATTATTCTGTAGCATGTCTTGTAAATAGGAATAATTTTTTTGTTCATTTTTTTGAGACAGAGTCACTCTAGGTAGTTTAGGCTGGACTTAAATTCACTACACAGCCAAGACTGGCCTTACACTGACAGCGATCCTTCTGCCTCAGCCTCCCAAATGTGCCTGGCTAGGAATGAATTTCATCTTGCTTCAGACTCTGGGCTCTGAATCAGTGGTGGGAAGCTGATGGGACGGGCGCTGCAGGGGCTCTTTCTAGCAGTGAAAGCTCCAGAGGGTTCTCCATCACTGCTCTAAATTCAGGACAGGAAGGGAAAATAAAATGCAAATGATCAAGTGACTAACCTCCAGAGGTAGCCAGCAGGAGGAAGCCATCTGCAGGCTAGACAAGCTCAAAACACACTGCATGTATCTCCGGAAATGCCACAGGGAAACCCATTCTTTTGTTCAATTCATCTGTGCTAAAAATTATAATGAAAATGAAAAAGCAGGATTTATGTGGAAAGCTAAAGCACAAAGATTCACAACCTGAGGAAGGTAAGTTTGGTCCACTAATTAACTTTAAGTTTATTAATATGCATATAAGAGATTAAAGTAGATATTTGTTCCCTCAAATGAAAGATCTACAGGAGGACTGGTCCCCCAACACCCTCTAGCTGCATGAAGGTTTTAATGTATTTGGTATAAGGTCTCACTATGCAGCTAGGACTCATTGTGATCCTCCTGTTTTCAGCCTCCCCAGAGCTGGGACTAAGGGGTGCACCACCATGCCTCATCTTGACATTTATTTAATATTATTTAACATATATGTGATGCTGAAGTGAGCACATATGTAATATAGTCTCTCTCCCTTCCTTTCTCCCTCCCTCTTGTTTTTGAGATAGAGTCTCATTATGTAGCTCAGGCTGGTCTTGAACTCACTATGTAGCCCAGGCAGGCCTCAAACTCATGGCAATCCTCCTGCCTCAGCCTCACAAGTGCTGGGATTACAGGTGTGCACCACCACACCTGGCTTATAGGTTTAAATGGAAACTCTTTTTTTTTTCTTTTATTTATTTGTGTGTGTGTGTGTGTGTGTGTGTGTGTGTGTGTGGCCAGCTCAGCCCACCAGGGGGCGGGGCTGGCTGGCATGTGGTGCTGGGGGATTGAACCGTGGTCCCTGATGCTTTGCTAAGCTTGTTCTAAGTAGGTGCTTTAGACCACTGAACCATCTTACCAGCCCCTAAATGGAAACTCTTGTAGGCTCTTTTTCTCTAGCATTATCATGATGAAGACATTTTTTACACAGTATAGAAAATATATCTACCCAGCTAACAGCAGTTATTTCTATCAGGAACTGTCGAGGGTCTCAGGTTTAACCCTCCAGGAAAGCTAATAAGTTAGCCTGCCATAGCTGCATGGAAGCTGAAAAGCTGTGATAAAGGACCAAGACAGAGCACAGTTGTCTGCTCACAGCCCCAGTAGAAGGGAAGGTGTTGATCGCCATGTCTTTTACTGGTTCTCTGAACCCCATCCTTTCCAGGGGTCAGGTAGCACCACTCCTGAGGTGGCAGAGCCGCCATGCTGGGTCCTATGTATACAGCCGGTTGCATAGCAGGGAAGAACCCCAAGCAAAGGGGGCCTACACATTTTATCTTGGACTCAAAGTGGACAGCCCCAAGCTTGTCGTGGAGGGAGACCCTGCTCTACCTTTAATGTACAGAGAGTTAACAAAGCTGGTCTCTGTCCTAGAAGGAGATGCTATCTCCAGATTCCAAGGCTTTCACCATACAGACATCCTTGAAAAGAGTCCAGAACAAGATCTGTCAGGGCCTCTTTTCGTAAGAAGTAAAGGAATACATGAGACCCACGGAAAATTGGTTCCCAATAGTTTTCCTTAGGAAACCTCATTCTTATGCTCATTAATTCATTTTTTTTTTCAACAAAAATGTTTGAGTACTGACCGTTGGCCAGGCACATAAAGTATACGTCCTATGTTTTTGCGCCTGAGTTTTTAAACTTTTGAGATAGGATCTCATTATGGCCTTGATCTCACTGTACATCGGGCCTCAAATTTAGGATCTCCTGCTTCAGCCTCCACAGTCCCGGGATTACATGCTAGCTGTTGGTTCTTTTTTCCTTTTAAAGTTGTGCTTTAAAGGCCGGAGAGATAGTTCAGCAAGCTCAGGGGTCGGGGTTTGATCCCTGGTATCACATGCTGTGCGGGCCCCACCCCCAGGCGTGCTGAGCTGGCCACCAACTCTGGGTGTGGTGGCACATGTCTGTAATCCCAGTGCTGGGAAGGCTGAAAACAGGAGAATCACTATGAATTCAAGCTGTATAGTGAGACCCCACACAAAAATAATAAATAAAAATAAATAAAATAAAATCATGCTCTAAGAAAAGATATGTGGATCAGTGGGACAGAGGATGCAGAAATAACCTCAGGCACAGTTATCTAGCTGATGTCTGACAAAGGGACCAAAAGCCTGCGCTGCAGGGCAGCTCGCCTCTCTGTTAAGCGGTGCTGGGGAAGCTGGCTCTCCACAGGCAGAAGACTGAAGCTTACTCGTGTCTCTCACCATGTACTAAATTAAAATCAAAGTGGATCAAAGATATAAATATTAAAAAAGAAACAGTCTGCTGGAAGATGGAATAGATGAATCTCTGCAAGACGCAGGCATAAGCAAGGACTTTCTGAACAGGGTCCCGGGTACACAAAAAATAACTCTGAGAATCAACCAATAGACTGATATCAAATTAAAAGTTTCTGCAGGACAAAGGAAATAACCTGCAAAGTGAAAAGACAGCCTGCAGACTGAGAAAAAAAATGTTTCCAGGACTATTATCTAGAAAATAGAAATACATTTTTAAAAATTAGATTATTCCAAATAAAAGATCAGTCAAAAATGGACAACTAAAATGAATAGACCCAGGGTTGAGGAGATAGCTCGGCAGTCTAAGTGCCTGCCTGGCAAGCACAAGGACCTGGGCCTGATCTCTGATACCCTGCCAGCCCCGAAACCCAGGCACGCCTTGCTGGCCACTGAAGCCAGGCATGGTGGCACATACCTGCAATCCCAGTGCTGGGGAGGCTGAGACAGGAGGATCCCTACAAGTCTGAGTTGCATGGTGAGACCCTGTACTAAATAAATAAATTTTAAAATGAAAATTAAAAAATGAATAGACTCAGAAGAAAAAAGACTAAAATGTTAACGTCACTTGTTGATGAATGGTAAGATCATAAATTATTCTTGTATTTTATTCATAATATATTTATTACATATTTTCTATTAGTATGTATGTAATTTTATGGTTAAACATATCTACATTAATTAAGTTTTTTGGGGACAGGATCTTGCTATGCAGTTCAGAATGGCCTTGAATTCATTGTGTAGCCCTGGTTGGCCTCCAACCCAGAGCAATCCTCCTGCCTCAGCTTCCTAAGTGCTGGGATTATAGGCATGCACCATCATACCCAGCACTACATCAGTTTAAGTAGAATAGAATATATGGCATCTTCTGGCCATATATTTTAGTATCTGGGGGGGTCAAAAAACACAAAATATCTTCCTAATTTAGGTTATAAATTTCCCCTAAACAGATATCCATATTGAAAAGTTTAGTTCAATCTACTACTAATATTTTATTTTTATTTAATTTTTTTGTGGTCCTTGGGATCAAATATGGAGTTTCACATGTAGTAGACAAACACTGTACCACTAAACAACACTCCAGTCCTACTACCAATATTTTATTTTTATTTTTAAAAATATTATTTATTTATTTATTTGGTATAGGGCCTTGCTACGCAATTTAGATTTACTGTAATCCAGGTGTGTACCACCACACCCAGTTTTGGTGGCCAGCTCAGTACGCCTGGGATTCAGGGGCTGGCATGGCATACAATACTGGGGATTGAACCCCGACCCTTGCACTTGCCAGCCAGGAACTTACACCACTGAGCTATCTCCTTTCCCCAGCCAAAGAGTCTCTTTAGGTGCCAAGATCAGTTACTCTTTTTTTTTTCTTTTTTTGTTTTTGAGACAGAATCCTTCTTATAGCCAGGTTGGCCTCAAACTCACTGCAATCTTCCTGCCTTGGCCTCCTGAGTGCTGGGATCATAGGTCTATGCCACTGCAGCCAGACAAATTCTAGTAGTTGGAATTTTTGTATCCCTTCTTAATTTGATAGGGTTAAAATACTTTGGAAAAAATATGCTGTATCAGGAAAAGTCTTAGTTACTTTTTCTCATAAATACCCTACACCCAAAGTTAAAGGAAGAAAGGTTTATTTAGCTCACAGAGGTTGCAGTCCATAATCAGCTGGCTCCAAGGCAGGCTGGTGTGGCAGACGGGCAGCACTGAGGAGACACAGACCATGGCAGGCGGAAGGCAGCAAAAGCAAGAGACGAGTGAGGAGGCTTGTTCCCCCTCTATCCTATCTGTTCATCCTAGCGCCCTTAACCCAGCACTGCACCAGGAATCAATCCCAGCGTCGCACACCGTAGATACAGCCACTTCTGAAAAGCCACACCTGAGCCCACATGGGGCGCCGTGGGGACACGAAGACACAAGCCAGAACAGGAAAGCACATCCTTCTGTTTAGAAACCAGCGCAGCTGTCCTGAGGAAGGGGCAGGCTGCTCACTGGGTGATGGTGGAGGATGAGACCCAGACCTCGCCTGGCGCCTCAGCGTGGACACTGCTGCCCTGGGGGTCTTAGGCGGTCAGGGCCACAGGCGCCTCCGGGAGAGGAAGCCTCTTGTCAGTTTACCTCTTCTATGATACGTGTGTGTTTAAAACTTTCCATACCTTTTGTTGGCCCCAAGATGATTATTTTTGTTTGGAAAATGTGAATCATCTGAGGTGATTTCCTTTCCTAATACTGCTAGGGGAAGATAGACTTATTTTACTTTGAAAGTTTTCCTTTAAAAAGAATTTCTTCTGAGTTGCCTTCTCTATTTTGTCATTCTGTAACTTGTGCTGGGAAAATGACTTGTTTTGGCCAAATTACAGTAACTATTTTTTTAAAATTTATTTTAAAGAGAAAACCCCACAAAACTTCCAAACAAGGTAATAGGAGATTATATGGTTAATACATTGCCTATTGTTACCTTTAAGTTAGTTACTCAGAAGATACAGGCATTAAATTGTCCAAACAATATTAACATAAACCTTTCTTTTCAATGAACTTAGACCAATTAGTAATATTTCACAACATCATATATATATATATGTATTTTTTTTTTTTTTGAGACAGTCTCATTACACAGTTTAGGTTGACTTCAAACTCGTTATGTAGCCCAGGTTGGCCTTGAACTGGAGGCCAACCTCCTTCCTCAGTCTCTTGAGTTGAGATTATAGGCATGCATCACCCATACATGGTTTCAATTGTACTTTTTTTTTGCTGAACTGGGTATTGAATTCAGGCCCTTGCACTTGCCAGGTAAGCGCTTATTCTCCTGAGCTATCTCCCAGGCCCCAAAACAAGTTTAACCTTTTTTTTTTTTTTTTTTTTTTTTTCAGTACTGAGGATTGAACTCAGGACCCTGCACTTGCCAGGCAAGTGCTTATTCTACTGAGCTATCTCCCCAGGTCCCAATTGTACATTTTGGGTTTATTTATTTTCTTAGCTTCTCACATTAGGGATACAATACAATGTTTGTACATGTGAGTCTGATTTCACTTAGGAATATACTCTCGAGTTGCATCCATTTACTGGTAAGTCTCCAGGTCAGCCTTCTTTGTGGCTGAGTAGTACTCCATTGTATAAAAACACATCTTTTGTATATACTTCTCAGTTGATGGGCATTTGGGTTGTTTTCCAGATCTAGCTATTACAAACTGTGCTGCTATAAACATGGGTGAACATACATTTCTTTTTTAAAAGTTTTTTTAAAATCTTTATTTATTTGGTACAGGGTCTCACTAGGCAGCTCAGATTCACAGTGATCCTCCTTTTTCAGCCTCCCAATGCTGGGATTGCAGGTGTGCACCACCATGCCCAATTTATGTTTTTAATTCTTCTGGGAAGATAACTAGAAGGGGTAGAGTAACAATTATAATTGAAAATTGTGTCTTATGTTTAATCTCCCCCATACTTCTTTATTATTATTTTGTTTTTATGTATTTAGTACAGGGTCTATAGGGTCTCACTACACAGATCAGACTCATAGTGATCCTTCTGTTTTCAGCTTCTCAAGCACTGGGATTATAGGCGTATGCCATCATGCCTAATCTCAATTGCTGTCTCAGCACACACTGGGGGCGGGGCTGGCACAGCTTGCGGTGCTGGGGATTGAACCTGGGTCCCTGCACTCTGCCTAAGCAGGTGCTTTAGTCCACTGAGCTATCTGGCTGGCCCAGTCTCCCCTGTACTTCTTCTTCTTCTTCTTTCTTCTTTCTTCTTTCTTCTTTCTTCTTTCTTCTTTCTTCTTTCTTCTTCTTTTTTTCTGGTACTGGGGATTGAACTCAGGATCTTGCACTTGCCAGCAAACGCTTATTCTACTGAGCTATCTCCCTGGCTCCCCTATACTTCTAAGCAAGTTTCTCAAATTTTGCAGAAGAGCAAAACTTAGTGGATGGATTTTCCAAATGTCACTGGTCCTGAAATATGTTGATGACTTGAACCTGTGAAGTCATGAAATAGTGATTAATAAAATATTGTTTGCATTTTTTTAAAAAAAGCCTTTTTAGATGTCATGTAAATCGCTTAATTAGTGGTTAAAATATCTTGGCTAAGGGCCATAATCACATTCTCACTCTTCAATTGTTCATTTTAGATCCTCCCCCCCCTTTTTAGCTTTCTCCATCTGCCGAAATGACTCAAACAACTTAAATGCAAACTTTGTTCTGATGCAAATTTGGATTATGTAGCTAAGGAATTATTAGGAAGTTAAAAATTTATATTACGAACTGGGTGCGGTGGTACACACCTGCTACCCCAACTATACGGGAGGCTGAAGCCAGGGGATGCAAGCTGCAGGTCAGCCTGGGAAATTCAGCAAGGTCTTGTCTCAAAATGAAAAATAAAGAGTGGGGGCTGCTGCTTTGCTCACTAGTCAAGCACCCTGGGTTTGATTTTTAGTACTGAAAAAATTATATATATATTGAGTTCCATCACCCAGGCTTGAATAACAGGGAGCAAAATTGACCCATCATTTAAAATAAAGAAAAACTGGCTAGAACACACAACAGTAGGAATGTTTCCAGATAGCAAACAGCAGGCAGTGCAGGCAGTGATTGCTAAGGAGGAGACAGGCAGCTCCAGGGTGACCCTGGACACAGGACATCTCCCAGGCTGTGGCACAGGCACACGGGGCTCAAGCAGAGCTCACCACCTCTGATGAGGAGAAAAATCACTCAGTAGTGACAGCTCCCAAAATGACACAGATTATGGGGTGAAAGACATTAAAATAGCTTTTGTAACTGTACTGTATGTCTTCAAAAGGGTAAAGCACAACTGTGAGCAAAATGGGAAAAGGCATGTAAGAGCTTTGAAGAGACCCAGATCAAACTTCTAGAGATGAAAGAATAGCTAACTGAAGCGAAATACCCCAGATGAGATTAACTGCAGGTCAGACGTTACTGAAAAAAAGGATGAAGGCAGGTGCGGTGGCCCACACCTGTAATCCCAGCTGCTCAAGAGGCTGAGGCAGGAGACTCTCTAGCTTCAGGCAAGGATGGGCAACCTAGTGAGACCTGCCTGAAAAAGAAAAAAAAAAAACTTTAAGTCAGAAGCAGAAAATGTGAAGCACCCTCTCCCCCATATTAGTAAACTTTTAGAAAAGATCCAAAATGAGACAGAAATATAAAGAAGGAGGAAAAGAGCAAAGCATAATTGAACTGTGGGGATAACATTAAGCAGCCTGATACATGTGGAGTTGCAATCATACAGGGAGAGGGAAAAACTGGGGAGCTGGAATAAATATTAAAAGAAATAATTATCAGGTATTTTTCAAATTTGATCCAAAGTGTAAACTCATGGAGTAAAGCACCTGCTTAGGCAGAGCGCAGCGGCCAGGCTTCGATCCCCGGCGTGCCATGCCTGCCCTGCCCCTGGGGCGCGCTGAGACGGGAATTGAGACTGGGCTGGTGGCGCCCCGGCGCTCGGAAGGCTGAAAACAGGAGAATCACTACGAGCCTGATCTGTGTAGCGAGACCCTGTCCTAAATTCATTTTAAAAGAAAAAAGGTATAAACTCAGAGACTCACAAAGCTCAAGAAATCCCAGATAAACAGGGAATAAAGCACACTAATGTGCAACAAAATTAAACTGTTGATATATATCTATATATCACCAGCAGTGCCAGCTAAAAGGCACAGCACATCTTTAAATTACTGAGAAAAAAAAATCAATTTAGAATTCTAAAGTCAAGAAAATAAATCTTTCAACAATTGAAGCAAAATAAAGCATAAATTTTATTTTCTGACATAAAATTGGAACCAATTTCTCGTCTGTGCCCTGGGAGATGGAAAAGCTTTAGGCCCAAGGAAGACGGCTCAGCTGGGGATGTGGAACCATGCCAAGTCGCTACCTGAAATGGTAAACATCTGGGTAAATAGAAAATAGTTTTTTCTTTAGAAATCTCCTTAAAATACAACAGTTTGGGGGCTGGTGAGATGGCTCAGTGGTCTAAAGCACCTACTTAGAACAAGTTTAGCAAAGCACAGGGACCGCGGTTCAATCCCCCAGCACCACATGCCAGCCAGCCCTGCCCCCTGGTGGGCTGAGCTGGCCACACACACACACACACACACAAATAAAAAAAATTAAAAAAAAATACAACAGTTTGTATAAAGAAAAATAGTAACATTGTGGGGCTTAGAGTATACATATGAAAGTCAGAAATGGCAATGATTGAACAAAGATTGGGAAGAGACAAAGGCAAGGTATATAATTAAGGGATCTTCATGTTCTACAAGAATACAATAATATAATACAATACAATATACAATATTACAGTTACGTAAGTCTATAGACTGTAGACTCCAGAGCAGTCATTAGAACGCATGAAGATATAGAGCTAACAGATAAGAGGGTAAAAAAAAATCAGCAAAAGTGGTCTAATTAATTCAAAAGAAGACTGGAAAGAACAAAAGCAAAAAAGAAACCATGAGACAAATGAGGAACAAATACAAAAAGAGGGTAAGTTAAACCTGACATGTCAATAATCTTTAAATATAGATGGTGTGAAGATACAATTTAAAGACTGAAATTGTCAGGGGCAAACATTAGCCCAAACAGAGTGCAAGGTACATGCTAGCGTGTACCAAGAACAGTTACAGCCTTCCCGCCAGTTTCCTTTGTCAAGCAGACTTGAAGTTATAGCAAATCACAACCCACCATGTACAAAAGATGGTAACACATCATTGCCAAGGGGGACTGATCCAGGGATGTAAACACTTGAAAATTAAATAATATAATTCAGTTTTTATTGACTTTACAAAGAAAACCTTATCATTAATTCAGCAAATGTAAAGCTGAGCATGGAGGCACATGCCTGTAATCTCAGCACTTGGGAGGCTGAGGCAGGAGGATTGCCATGATTTTGAGGCCAGCCTGGGCTATGGAGTTCAAATGTCAACCTGAAATACATAGTGAGACCCTGTCTCAAGCAAGCAAGCAAATAAACAAGAATAGCATCCAAAAATACAACACACATAATTGGAGGTCAATAGGGGAGGATTTTTTTTTTAACATCTTTGTGTGTGTGTATGTGTGCGCATATTGCTTGTACAGACTAATGAGTTTCATTTTGCCAGATTCATACATGCATATAATGTACTTTAACCATTGTCCCACCCTTTGCCCCAGTTTCATATTTTGGAGGTTTTCAGTATACTTACTATATTTTTATAATCTCCACTATTACCACCCTTATACCCCTCCTTCTCCCCCATATTCCCTTCCTCTTGTCCAATAATAACCTCTCTCCTACTGTCATCTTTGTATGATTCCACATATTAAGGAGAACATATTATTTGTCTTTTTGAGACTGTTTTATTTCATTCAACATGAAGATCTCTGGTTCTATCCATTGTTCTGCAAAAGACAAGATTCGGTTCTTCACATCCAAATAACGCCCATGCGCTTATTCACTGCATCTCCCGCTGCGCTCATCCACTGACGGGCATCTAGGCTGGTCCCATCACAGTGGCACATGTGAATTGTGCCACTGTACACATGTGTGTGCAGGTGCCCCTGGAGCACGCTGCCTCTGCACTGAGTATACACCAGGAAGTGGTATAGCTGGATCAAATGGTGACTATATTTCTAGAGGGTTTTTTTGAGGAATTTTCACACCGATTTCCAGAGTCTGTACTGATTTACATTCCTATTAGCTGTGTTGCTTTTATAGCTCTAAGAAAAAACAAAAACCAAAACCAAAACAAAACAAAAAAAACTAAACAAACAGAGTCTGTGTAGTTCAGGTGGGCCTTGAACTTGTGGCGATCCTCCTACTTGAGGATTTGTGTGCTGGGACTACAGGCAAGCACCACCACATCCCATCAGCAGTGTGGAAGTGTTCCCTTCACCTTTGACCTCCTCCCAATCCTCAAAAGCATTTATTCATGTTTTATACTCTTTATGACAGCCTTTATGGTTGGCATGAAATGCAATCTCAGTGCAGTTTTATTTATTTTTGTATTTAGTACAGGGTCTACAGGGTGTCACTACATAGGTCGGACTCATATTGATCCTCCTGTTTTCAGCATCCCAAGTGCTGGGATTACAGGTGCAGGCTACAGCGCCTAGTCTCAATAGCCATCTCAGCACACCCTGTGGGCAGGGCCAGCACGATACACCGGGGATTAAACCCTGGCCACTGTGCTCTGCCTAAGCAGGTGCTTTAGTCTGCTGAGCTATCTGGCTGGCCTGCCCCCAAGGATTTTTAAAAGTTATTATGCACAGAATTGTTTTCCAGATTTCTTTCTCACTAATCCATTATTGGAGGATAAAATCACTATTGATTTTTAGCCAGGTGTAGTAGCTCACACCTATAAACACTCAGGAACTAAAGAAGCAGGATTTCCTTGAGTTCAAGGCCAGCCTGGGCTACATAGTGAGTTCAAGCCCACCCTGAAATACAGAGTGAGACCCTGTCTCAACCCCACCCCAAAATGGTATTAGAATAATTGCATATCCAAATGCAAAGAAATATACCTTCACACTATGTTTAGGGCTAAAAATAAAAAAAAAAAAAACTTCTAGAAGCAGGATAGGATAAAATCTCTCCCCCCCTTCCCCCCCCTCCCACTGGCTCAGCCTGCCCGGACGGAGGGCAGGCTGGTGCAGGATGTGGTGCCAGGGATTGAACCGGGATCCTGTGCACTTGCCTGAGCTTGCCTAAGCAGGCACTTTAGACTGCTGAGCTATCTTGCCAGCGCAGGATAGGACAAAATCTTTTTTTTTTTTTTAGCTCCTGTCCAAGAGAGGGACAGGAGAGCGGCCCGAGTGGGTTGTTCACCCTAGGACAAAATCTTAGTGACCTCAGATTAGACAAAGATTTCTTAAATAGAGAAGAAATTGGCCAGATAGCTCCACAGATTAAAGTACCTGCTTAGGCAGGCTCAGAGACAGGGGTTTGATCCCTGGCATGCCATGGTGGCCTCACCCCCAGGGTGTGCTGAGACTGGGCTTGGTGGAGCACGCCTGTAGGAGGATCACTATGAGTCCAATCTGTGTAGTGAGACCCTGTAGACCCTGTACTAAATACATTTAAAAAAATCTAAAATTCATCTACTTCAAAACTAGTTTGGCAGTTATTTAAACATCTCATACAAACAAAACAAAACAAAATCTCATACAACTCAGCCATTCCAATCTCAGGATTTTACTCAAGAAAGCACACAACCACATCAAAACTGACACTCAAGTGCTCCTGCCACTTTATTTGTAATGGCCAAACAGGACAACCAACAGTCTGTAAGCCAACGAATACACAAACAGCAGTATGTTGATAGGAGGGAAGACTGTTATCCAGCATAAGGGACAAACTGCTGATACACAGAGGGATAGTAAATCATTTCCTAGAAATAGAAACAAAGATAAAAGAAAAAAAAACTCCAAAGAATTACAAAATCATTATGCTGAAGAAAAGTTAGGTAGACAAATCACTTATGGTGTGGTTCCATTTATATAAAACAGGCAAGTTTTTCATAACAAAAGTCGGGATGGCATGTGCCTAGGGCAGGGTTGAAGCAGGAGTGGATGACACAGATGGGAAACTGAGGGGTTGGAAACCCTCTCTGTGCCTGGCCATGCTTTCCCAGGTGCACTCACTCATTGCAGTGGACTTTCTGCCCTGACTGCAGGGGGCGCTGTGTTGACTATGGCTCAGTAAGTGGATGGCATGATATTAGTTCCAGCACGAGATGCAGTGCTTGAAAGAACTCGTTAGAATCTGTGGTGGGTTTTTGTTGCTTTTTTGTTTTTTGGTTTTTTTGAAACAGGGTCTCACCATGCAGTTCAGCTGGCCTAGGACTATGTAGCCCAGGTTGGTCTCCAACTCACAGCAATCTTCCTGTCTCAACCTCCTGAGTCCTGATATTACAGGCATGTGCTATCACACTTTGCTGAATCTATCTTTATAAACCCTACAAATTACTTTCTTAAAAGTTATTTTATCTGTAAGAATTATAGTCCTTTGGAGTGATCGAAGTATTTTATCAGTGCCATCTCATTCCTACCCAACCATCTGTTGACCCTTCAGTTTTGAGAGTATGTGTGTTTGCTGGTCCCTGTGCTTGGTTTTGCTCAGTTTACTAACAAGCTCTTGGTGAATTCAAAGTCAAGAGGGTTGTAAGTTGCCTTTGGCTGATTTGGGAGCAGCTTGTTTTGTTTTAGACCTGTCAGGCTGGCATTTTCTACAACTTTTTCCTATCTGTACTTGGAAAGGAAAGGTCACCTCCAGTGCAGAGGAGGGATGCAGGCAGGAAGATGCTGACCATCCACCCAGTCTGCAGCGGACTTGCACAGGAGGCTGAACGGAGCAGAAAGTCACTGGCTTCCATGTTTGCAGAGCTACAGCTTTCTAGATACATGGGCATAAAACCGTAGATGACAGCACTGCAATGATCTCATTTCCCTCACAAATTTACGGGAATTAAGAGAAGTTTTAGTATATTTATTGGGGTTTTTTTTTTTTTTTTTTGGTGGTACCAGGGATCAAACTCAGGACCTTGTGCTTGCCAGGCAAGCACTTATTCCACTGAGCTATCTCCCTGGCCCTGGTTTTCTGAAAATCAATTTACTTTTCGTTTTATTAGTACATATCTACAGCATATAATGACCACACTCACTGTGGGATGTTGATACATGCACATAACATATCCCACTTAATTTTTTATCCCCTTCCTCTCTCCTCCTTTCCCCCTTCTTCCCTTTCTTGGTCCCCTTCTCTTCTGCAAACTATTTCTTATTGTCTATGAAAATTAACTTAGGTATCGATAGCCTTTTTTTTTCATTATTGAGGACTGAGCCCAAGACCTCTCACATGCAAGGCCAAGAATTCTAGCATTGGGCTACATCTCCAGCCTTTTAAAAAAAGAAAACTTTAAGGCAGAGTCTTGATAAATTACCCAGGTTGTGCCTTAACTTGGGATCCTCCTGTCTCAGCCTCCTGACTAGCTGAGATTACAGCCACCATGTCTGGTTTACAGGCAGTCTGCTCACTTTATGATTTAATAATAGAAACACTAACAATTATCCAATATTTATAAGGATAAAGCCACAAATATTGTTCACAACTGTCTTACTTTCTCATTGCAGGGACAAAATACCCAACATCTACCAGTTAAAGGGAGACAAGTTTGTTGTACTTCATCTCAGTTTGTAGGGGTTTCAGTCCATAGCCGGCTCGCTCCATGGCAGAGCAGCATGGCGGAGGGGTGTGGCAGACCGACAGTCCGTGGAGGGCAGGCAGGAAGCAGGAGGCAGCAGCAGCCAGCCTTCCTTTCTCTATCCCATTCAGGCTGCAAGCCTTTTGGATGGCACCACCCATACTCAGGGTGTGGCTTCCCACTATCCACACTCAGACCTTTGCTAAATCAATCGGTGGCCTGACTTGTCACCCCACACCCTTAATCCACATTCACGCAGAAATCCAGCCACCTCTGAAAAGTTCCACCTGGGAGTGCATGAGGCTTTAGAAGAGATAGATTTCAACCATAACAACCAAATTTACTTTTTTCTGCATTTTCTTTTTCATTTATTTATTTATTTTGTGTGTGTGTGGCCAGCTCAGCCCACCAGGGGGCGGGGCTGGCTGGCATGTGGTGCTGGGGGATTGAACCGCGGTCCCTGTGCTTTGCTTGGTTTAGCTTGTTCTAAGTAGGTGCTTTAGATCACTGAGCCATCTCACCAGCCCCTTCATTTTCTTTTTCAAATCAGGTTTACTGAGCTAGAATTCACTGCCATGCAATAACCATTCACACATAGAGTGAACAACTCAGTGGTTCTTAGTATAATCAGAGTTGTACAACTATCTTTACAATCTAACTTCAGACTTTTATCACCCCGAAAGGAAATCTTTTACCCACTAGTAGTCATTTCCCAGTCACGCTCTCCCCTCCTCTGAGCCCTAAGCAACCAGCAATGTATCTCCTGTCTCTATGTAGATTTGCCTATTTTCGATATTTCGTATCAATTATATCATATAATGTAATGTTTTGTGACTGGTTTCTTCCACTTTGCA
>NW_004524662.1:4632183-4634794 GCF_000260255.1 Octodon degus | reverse complement strand
TCAAAAGAACTGATTTGTATGAAGAGATGAGAATAAGGTGTTAATAGGATTAGTGACTTTTTTTGTGTCTTTAAACTGTGTAAAACTTCATGTAGTGTAACCTTACTGCCTCAGCCTCTTCCTCATTTTTATCCCTACTGCCAATCCACCCACACCATTTTGTGTAAAAGGGCAGGTTTCAACTGGAGGACCTGACATTGCAGGTATTTTTTAAAAAAAGCAATTGTAGGCACAGTCATTCACTGAAAGAACTCCTTGATATTTCAATTCTGTACCTCTGTACAATCTGTGAATTTGACAAATTTTGGCTAACTTGACCTACCAAAGACAAACAAGAAGAAAGAGATTTCTGTCAAACCTTGTTAACTATGGCAAAGATTCCGGAAGTCCTCAGGCTATGTGAGGTTACCGGGCCTGGGCTAGGACTGGATCCACATAGACATATTTTTAACAGAAAAGAGAAAAAAATAATTTTAGATAAAATATTTTAATTATGTTATCACAGAAAGCAGAACAAAGATGTATAGAGATTTACACAACTATGTATATGTGTGTACACAAACATTTATTTACAAATGTACAATCATATATACCAAATTTGAAAGGGAATATACAGGAAAAACATGTATTAGGGTATTGAGGATGTTTCTTTTTCTTTCTCTTTCTTGTGACGGATCTTGCTACATAGCCCAGGCTGGTCTTGAACTCACAGCGATCTTCCTGCGTCAATCTCCCAAGTACTGGGACTACAGGTGTGAACCACCATGCTTGGCTTCTTTTTCATTTTGTAATATACTCAACAAAACATTACACTAATGTTTTATTTCTGGAGAATCTTATACAAATGAATTTGTTCAAGAGCTTCTCTGTCCATGTCATTTTGTGGGTACATATCATAGTTCAGTGGTATCTCTTCAACCCAGGAGGATAACTGTATATTAGTCTAAGAGAAAATAAAAGAATTATACACAAAAATGAAACTTACAGAATGATCCTGTTTCCTGGAACTGTATGAAATCATTACTAAGTAATTGAGCACAACAGATTTTTATTACAATGCATAGGACTAAGTCTGCATGGTGCCACATGAATAATTTGTTTATATATGGTAGGTCTATGCATTTAGAGACCATACTGTGACTTACTGTGATTTCTGAACTTGAAAGAATATAATGTTTTGTTTTTTGAGATAGGGTCTCCCTACATAGTTCAGCCTAGCCCTGAATACACCATGTTGTCCAAACTGGCCTAAAACTCCTGGCAACCTCCTGCTTCAGCCTCCTAACTACTGGGATTGCAGCCATGTGCCACCACATCTGGCTAAGAATATAATTATTTTAATAGGAGCAGGGTAATTATCATCATTAGGTTTAAACAACAAAAGACTAGAATAGGGGCCAGTGAGATAGCTCAGAGAACTGAAGTGCCTGCTCAGGCAAGTGCAGGGACCAAGGTTCGATCCCCAGCACCACATGCTGCACCAATCCTACCCCCAAGGCACGCTGAGCCGGCCAGAGTCCGGGTGTAGTTACACCTGTAATGGGGAGGCTGAAAGCAGAAGGATTACTATGAGTCCAAGCTGAGTAGTAACACCCTATAACAACCAAATCCATTTAAAAAAAAAATAAAACATTGATAAGACTGTCACAGTGAGGGGGTATGAGCAATCTCTGTCCACTAGCCTTTCCCCTACTGAAGCCTTATCTGTTTGAAGAAATTTCCTTAAATGGAAAGTAATACAATTAATTAGAGTTTGTATATAAGGACAGTAAGGGTAAGTATCAATGTCTAATGGTTGTTTGGTGAGATTTCTGTATTTAGGGTGAAATCTACTATTTTGGTAAATGAAAAATCACTGAATTATTTTGTATATACAGAAATTGTAATCCAGGGCCGGCCAAACAGCTCAGTGGATTAAAGCACCTGCAAGCAGGCACAGGGGATGGGGGTTTGATCCCTGGGCCTGCCATGCTGGCCCCACGCCTATAATCCCAGCTCTTGGGAGGCTGTAAACAGTCAGATCACTACAAATCTGGTCTAGTAATGAGACCCTGAATACCCTGTAGACCCTTCCCTAAAATACAAAACAAAAAAAAAGAGGAGACCCTGAATACCCTGTAGACCTTCCCTAAAATACAAAACAAAAAAAAAAGAAAAAAAGAAAAAGAGAAATTGCAATTCAAATTCCAGACCATATGTTTTAAAAAGTCTTTTTGTCTGGCAGTACTACGGATCAGACCCAGGGGTACTCCACCATGGAACTACATTCCTAGCCCTTTTATTTTTTGTTTTGAACTTGGGTCACACTAAATCACAAGGCTGGCCTTGAACTTACTATGTAACCCATGTTGGCCTTGAACTCACAGAATCCTCCTGCTTCATCTTCCAGAATGCTGAGATTAGAAGAGTATGCCACCATGCCTGGCATGAATTACTTTTATAATTTGGATGATTGCTAAGATTTTCAAAAAGTATTACTGATGACTGATTTTTGTGGATATTTTTTGCATCTTTTTTATAAGGACATACTGGTCACACAGATTAGTGGATTTTATTTTGAGATTGTTCAGTTTTACAAAGGAAGAAATCTTTTTTTTTTTTTTTTTTTTTT
>NW_004524662.1:4618650-4631894 GCF_000260255.1 Octodon degus | reverse complement strand
AAGATTCCTACGTGACTAAGAGGCCAAGTTGTACATAGTAGGCAGTATTATAATTGGCTCATTTGGTTTCAGAAGCCTGGAACAACTATGTTCCTCTTATTCTAAGGGACACAGTTACAACATGGGTATTCCAAAGCTCTTAAAAATGTTCAGTAATGTTTGCTAACCTAAAAACTATGACCTCACAAAAAGATTAAGTAGAGAAACCAAGTGAATTTATATCCATATAAGCTCTGCAATTTCAGTCTTTCAGGCCAGGACACAAACCACAAACCAGTGCTTAAGCAAGAAGGTCTTGATATTCTATCACTTGTCACTATTTCCAGACAGAAAATTGCTAGAATACTTACTGTAATCACTATGAGAAAGAATTAGCAGAAAGTTTTGACAGTGGGAATGCTGTGGAGGGCACGGGCGATAGTTCAATAGAATAAGCGCCTGCCTGGCAAGCGCAGGGACCTGAGTTCAATCCCTGGTACCGCCAAAAAAAAGAAAGACAGACAGACAGACAGACAGACAGACAGACAGACAGACAGACTGACTGACTGTGGAGTTGGCTGACATACCTGAAGTCCTGAGAGAGAATCTTCAAGACTTGGCACTGTCACTAATAACGATCCTGGCTTCCTCAGGTTATGGCTGATATATTCCCAGGCACTACAATACATAAAAACTGTTATGTTGAAATAACCATGAGACATTGCTCCATACCCATCAGAAAGGACAAAATCCAGAACAACAAATGCTGGGAAAGCTGTGGAACAGTGGGAAATCTCATTCATTACACATGGGAATGCAAAAGTAGCCACTCTGGAAGTGTGGTGGTTCCTTATAAAATTATACATTTTTAAATTTAATTATAAAATTAAATATGCTCTTAGCATACAATCTAGCTATCATGTTCCCTGTATTTACCTGAAAGAGTTGAAAACATGTGTTGTTTACAAGAATCTGCACATGAATGTATACAGCAGATTCTCTTAGTTGCCAGAAATTGGAAGTGGCCAAAGTGTTCTTGAGTAGCTGAGCTGATACTCTGAGGTATACCCAGGTGGTGGTGGAGTGTCCCCCATGCAACAGAAATGAGCTCTAGGGACAGAGACGTGAGGGAAGCTTAAATGCTCATTACTACAAGAAAGGAAACCAATCTGAAACACAATATCCTGGAAAGGGCAAGATTACGGAGAGGTAAAAAGACCCAGGAGTGAATGGAGGGGAAAGGATGAACAGGCAGAGCACAGGGGATTTTTAATGGGAATACTCGGTGTGACACTTTAATGGTGGCTGCATGCCACCATACAGCTGCCCAAATCCACAGGCTGTACCCCAAGAGTGAACCCTAGTGTGAACTATGGACTTTGGGTGAATACAGTGTCACAGACTCATGCATCATAATGAATGGATCACTCTACTGGGGAACACTGGTAATGGAGGAAACTATGCATCTGTGGGAGTATAGTATAGGGAAAATATCTATTTCTTTCAATTTTCCTGTGAACCTAAAACTGCACTAGGAAAATAGTCAATAACAATAACAACAAACAAAACACCCAAACTCTGACTCCAAAGCATACCTGAATCAATATATCTGTCACCCAGGTTAAAAAACAAAGCTCGACAAAGCAACAACAACAAAAATCCTGCTATGTTAGATTTTACCAGACACTAAAAAGTCAAGAGAGAGGAGGGAGGGAGGAAGAAGAAAGGAGAGAGGGAGAGGAGAAGGAGGGAGAGAGAGAGAGAGGGACAGATAGAGACAGAGATGGAGACAGAATGAAAAAAGAAAAAAAATGCAGCACCAGGGAGAGTTAAAAATCTAGATGGGCAAAAATTTTTGCCCACAGGAAACAGTACTGAAGCAACATACTGGAGTTGGCAAATTCTCTAGTTCCTAAAGGAGTGTTGACAAAATTGTGGTCAAAGTACTGAGATTAACAAGAAGGGGATTCAGGTTACTACAAGTACTGTAAGTCCACAAGCTGATTTTCAGAACCAATGTACAAGTCAAAGCAGGGTCAGCAGCTCAGGCCCCGTAAATTATTTATGAAGTACATAGAATTGGTTCTAGACTGGAACAGGGTTGAGACTGCCTGGAGGCCAAGGCTGCAGAAATCCTGAACAAAAAGAGGCAGAGAGGCCAGAGACCAAAGGCTATCAACAAGAGTAGAACGCGTAGATTAGGCCTGTCATACTCAATGTGGCTGTGGGAACTACTCCCTGGGGCGACCTCTAGCGTAACATCAATGGGGTTAGCCAGCTTTAGAACAGGACAGAGGCCAAGGGCACGTATGCACATGTGCCAAAGGGCAGGTCTGTGCAGCCTGTAGTGTGGATGTGAGCTGCATTCTGCACTGCGTGTGTCTAGGGACTCCTGCCACCTGTGAACAAGGACAAAGCCATGCAGAGGAAGGCACCCCTTGCAGCATGGGGGGCAGGGGCATCACCAGCACTAAGTATAGTCATAGCAATGGTTACTTCACGTAGGAAGCTCTGGAGTGGGTTAACAAAGTGATAAAATGTTCTTTTAATTAGGCTGAAGATAAAAGTCAGATAGCAGTTAAATGTCACTGTGTATGACTCGGGCTATTTTGTGTCCTAAAAATGACATACTTGAGACTGGGCGTGGTGGTGCACTCCTCTAATCCCAGCATTTGGGAGGCTAAAAACAAGAGGATCACTAAGAATCCAATCTACATAGTGAGACCCTGTAGACCCTGTAAAACGTGTCCTAAAAATAGGAAGAAAAAAAAAAGGAAAAAAAAAAGACATACTTTATGGAATTACTTGATACAGGAAGAAGCCAAGTATATTGGCACAGTCTTTCATGGGCTGCCACTAGTAGTTAGGTCCGTTTTACTGATAAAATGCAGATTTTTTTTTTTTTTTTCAGTGTAGAAAAATGGACTGAGTCTTTCACACATTAGGCAAGCACTCTACCTCTCAGTTACATCTCGAGTCTTTTTTGTATGTTATTTGAGACAGGTCTCACAAAATCGCCAAGGCTGGCCTTAAACTCTTAATCCTCTGCCTTGGACTTCCAAGTAGTTGGTATTACAGGCAGGTGCCACTATGCTTAGTTACAACTTTTAGCTTAAAAGGCAGCTCTAGCTGGGTGTAGTAGTGTATATTTATAATCCCATCCAAAGGCTGAGGCAGGAAGATCACAAATTCAAGGCTAGCCCAGGCAATTTAGCAAGACCCTATCTCACACCACCAAAAAGGCTGAAGTCTTAGGTTCAATCACGCATTCAAAAAAGCCAAAGCAAAACAAGAACAACAAACCAAAGCAAGCCACTAAAAATTGTCTATAAACCTGAGATATTTCCCTGTAATGAGATTGGCCTTATTCTAAAGCTTGAGCCTTTCTTGGGTTTTCTCTTATATACTAACTCTTATGGTAATATTATTCCACTTATCCTCAGACTCCAGTTAGGATTATAAATCTTGAAGCTGGACATGGCGCCACACACCTATAACCCTAGCACTGGGAAGGCTGAGGCAGGAGGACTGCTGGGATTTTCAGGCCAGTCTGGGCTACTTAGTCAGTTCAAGGCCAGCTTGAACTACAAAGTTAGACCTTATTTCAAACAACAAAATCAGCCCAAAACTAAACAAGGAACATTATAAATCCTTCGAGGAAAATATGTTGCACCATCTGTTCTTGCACTCATTATAAAATTAATTATAGATAAGTGATCAGTTTTGTCAGAATGACTCCAGTATCAGAATGCTTTAGCATATCTTCTATCTAAACTTACCTCTGTATATTACCATTCACAAATAATTAACCCTAAGAGACTATAATGTTGGTATATTTAGGATTTATTGCACTACACTATCTTAGGAGACGTGACTGAATTGTCATGTGTTCAACACTTACTGAGTGAGTCACACAGAGTTCAGGAGTAGATGAAGCAAGGAAGATTTTTGGAACAACATAAATATGTAGTGCTTCCTGTGACAAGTTCACTAGTAGCTTTCTTTCTTCCCTCAACATTCATCTTTCTATAATGAATCTCCAAGGAATGTAAGGTATTTTTCTCTTTCAACTTCCAATAAAACATAAATTTTGTCATTCTTCACTTTTTTAAATAACTGTGCTATATTCTGGCTACTGTCATGAATTTCACAGGTGAGGCTGCTGTGCTTTTCCACGGTAGTCCGCCCTGCACTGTAGGTGTATTTCTGGCTTTTCCTCCCGTTTACTTAGACCACACTTACTCTGCAGAGCCCATCTTCCCCTACCCTTCTGGTTTTCCATACTTTTAATAAATGGGAAACTTTGTCAACATTAGAAATAGAGCAAAAGTTTTGTTTTGTTGTTATGTTTTGTGAGACAGGGGTCTTGCTGGTCTGGAACTTGCTATGTAGCCCAGCCTGGCCTTGAACCAATGTGACGATCCTCGTGCCTCAGCATCCTTGAATGCTGGGATCACAGGCACATGCCACCATCCTGGCTAATCCTATTTTATCCATTGGAAATTACATTTAAAGAAGGCACTATGATGAAAACAACTTTGCTTATGTTGTGCTGCTGGTGTTTAGTACATGACTGACTGGGCTAAGGACATGGCTCAGTGGTATAAGAGCCTGACTGGCAAGTGCGATGTCCTGAGTTCGATTCCTGGTACCACAAAAAAAAGGGCCTCTGATAGTATATAACTGAAAAATCATCACCCATTCTTACTAAACTATAATTAGCTTTCTGTTGAAATTGCTTCCTTTTTTAAATTGTTTCAACTGTTCATTTTATAGTGACTTTAACCTTGTAGTAACTGGTATGTATGTAAGAGAGAGACGGACAGACACAGAGAGAATGTATCGAAGGTGAAGATGTGTGGGCCGCGGAGACAGCTCAGTGGTCTAAGCACCTGCCTAGGCAAGCGCAAGGACCCAGGTTTGATCTCCAGTACCATATGCTATGCCAGCACGTGGCCCCACCCCAGGTGTTAAGCCAGCCACCAAGACTGGACGCAGTGACACATGGCTGTAATCCTCGTGCTGGGGAGGTTGAAACAGGAGGACCACTAGAAGTCCGAGCTGCTCAGTGACACCCAGTACCAAATACATTTAAAAAAAAAAGAAGGTGAAGATGTGAAATAGTACAACAAGGAGGTTTGACTATTCAGAATTTCATTTTGGTTTATAATTCTGTGCATTTTAATTTCTGTGCAGTGAAAACCTTACTTATGGATGCGCTAATGCAAACATGTTAGTGCAATTCCCTTTCATATCTATGGAAAAGGGCTCTCCTCCATCTGAAGTACTCATAAACTTCTATGACCCATTAGAAAGCAGCAAGCCTAACTGGCCAGAAGAATAGTATCTCAGAGCACACTACAGGAATTTTCTAATTAGAATGATCCTATAGGTCCTGATGGGCTATAAAGCATCAGTTAGAGAAGAGGAATCAGAAAAGTGATCACAGGTTTGTATGTTTTTACAGTTCCTGAAAAGTGGAGTAAACTTCAGGAAGCTGCTGCTGCTGCTACTACTACTACTGTTTAAAAAGTTTTTGTGGTTCAGGCTGGCCTTGAGCTCACTGCGATCCTCTTGCCTCGGTCTCCCAAGCGTGGGGTGCCACCATAACCAGTGTTATGGCTTCTGTCTACCCAAAGCCTTATGAGATCCTACGTGGGGCTGCACATAGAACATACTGTGCTGGGGCCAAGAGTGTGTGATTACTAAATAGGCCAATGATGGGCCTGGCATAGGTTCACATGTAGACACCCTGAGGAGGAGCGCTACTCGCTTTAAGGGCAGGTAGCTGGGATAGCATATAAAGGACAGAAAGAGGGCTGCTGCTGCTGCTCGCTGCTTGCTTCCTTGCTACTTTACTGCCTTCCTGCCTTCTGCCTGCCATGAGCTGTTTCTCTACCGCGATGGCCCTCCGCCCTGCCATCCTGCCGTGAGCCAGCCAACTATGAACTGAAATCTCTACAAACGGTGAGCTAGATAAAGCTTTCCTCATTTAACTTTGGGTATATTTTGTCTGAACAACAAGAAAATTAAGACACTCCTCTAGGGAACTACTATTATTAAGTATTTTAAGTTTGATAATCAGTTTCCTAGGTTAACACTCCTATATTTTGTTTTAAATTCATTTATAGCCCTTACTTGGTTTCCATTATTTTGTGATATAACAGCAATATGTTAGTTCACAGAAAAGGAAACTGAAGTATAAAAGACGTATAAAGAACCACTGGGAATTACTTTCTAATTGTATCCATGGCTGATAAGCAAGTATTTGAGTCATGCAATAGTTTTATATCTTCCAAAAAAATTGGATGTAATATTTTACAAAGTTAAAGTTTGTTTTTATTCTTATCATGCATATATGTATAGCAGACAAAAGACATTTCCTTATTTAAATAATCACCTCACAGTTAAGGTTATTTTCTAAAAAGTTAATAGGAGAGGGCTAATGGGATAGCTCATTGGACTAAGTGCCTGCTTAGGCAAGTGCACGGCCCATTCCTGCACACATCAATCCCTGGCACACATGCTGCCCTGGCCCTGCCCCAGGGCTGAGCTGGCCACTGAGACTGGGTGTTGTGGTAAGTGCACCTATAATCCTAGTGCTGGAGAGGCTAAAAACAGGAGGATCACTACGAGTCCAAGCTGTGTAGTGAGACCCTGTACCAGATACATACATATATACATACATACATACAATTTTAATAGGAAAAGACTTCTACCAGCATAATCTTTTTCCGTATCTTGTCTGGATATATTTTAGCAATGGATTATTTCTTGAATAAATAACATACCTGGCCTGTTCTGTCTCATTAAGAAAATACTCAAAGACATTATTCATTATAACAACATCGGCGTTGTGCAGCAGCAAACCCTGGGTACAGATGTCTGCGTGGATCACCTGCAGAGGAGGAATGAGTTCATGTAAGAGAACAAGGGCACTGTATCACACTCGGCAAAGCAGCACTGCTGGTTCACTGCTGCTGTGAAGCATTATGGGAGGTTGACCCTTGTGTGACTGGGAGAAATAACAGCATATTCAGGCCTACAGGGGGGTATGTAATGTATAGTTAAACACAAAAACTTGTGAAGATTTGTTTAAAATAGTTATTTAGTCATAACTGTGTTCTCTTAACTCTGAGTTCAGATTTTTTTCACTGTAATTTTATCATAAGTTGTAAGAGTTAGAAAGGGTGTAAATTCAAACTACGGTTCTGTTAGCAACTAGTTTTGTACTCTTAGTATAAATTTCATAAATGAAATGGAATATCTGTCCTGATTCAAAGAGTCAAATGGAAACATAAAAATCCTAAAAACAGACATACAAGTATAAAACATTATAAATTTGTAAAACATTAATACACTATATTAACTGGTCTTGTCTGACTCTTCCTTTAAAATTCACTTGAATGTATTATCCATGCAAAAAAGCAAGATGATTAAGGAAAAAACCCACAGAACTATCTACCTCAAAAATTGACAGACTCAAGCCTTGCCAATCGGAGGTCAGGTAATATGAGGACATATTTATTTGCTTAAGAACAAAAGAAGAGGTTTATTCTCTGGTGAGGGTCAAACAAAAAAGAATCAGGGTGGCGGAAGAAGGCCTCACTGAACAAAAGGGAACGTCCTGCTGGCAAAAGAACGAGGCAAACACGCATCCAGGAGGTAGAGAAGCCCAACTCTCTAACCCCTTTCCTCTGTAGCTTTAAGTCATCATAAGATGGCATTGCCTTTTATCATAGGGTTGCTGATGGCAACGAAAGCCACAGCCAAGCGAAGTGTGTGGCTGAGTGCGTACTTGTGTAATTTTTTATTTGGGGGGGGCCACAGGGTCTCGCTATGCAGCTTGGTCTCGTAGTGATCCTTCTCCCAGTGCTGGGATTACAGGGATGCACCACTACGCCCAGGTCAGGGCTGGTGTAGCACATCTGAGGGCCTGGGGCTGGCAGGGCACTGGCACATGGGCTCAAACTTGGGGCCTTGCACTTGCCAGCAGGTGCTTATGCGACCAACATATCTCCCCTGCTCCCTGTGTAATTTTTTTTACAAAGGGTAAAAATTTAAATTTTTGAAATGTATTTATATATTTTATGTATTTTTATATTTTATTATCACTACCTCTAAAACAAGAAAACATCTGATTAACCATTTATAAACCATGATTGTTAATAGGTCCTAATATACATACCCCTCACTGCTAAATTTGAGTGGCTTTAAAAAAACCCTAATATATATATTCCTGTTATGTGACTGTCACTTACGTAGGAGCACTGTGTTATAGTTTATTACATATGGGACAACAAGAAAAACCTATGACTTTATTGAATAATTCACTCTCATTGTTTATTTCTCAATGTCTAAAATGGAGATGTGGAAAGAAGGGATAGGAGAAAAAAGCTTTCTGTATAAAAAAGGAGAAAAGCGGGGCCCATGGTTCTCATACTGAGCCATAGCCCTGGCTCTTTTTATTCTGGGACAGGGTCTTACTAAGTCACTAAGCAGCCCAGGCTGGGCTCGCACTTGCGATCCTTCTGCCTCAGCTTCCCAGAGTGCTGAGATTACAGGCATGTACCACCAGGCCTAGCTAGCTAGCCCCAGGATGGCAAACCTTTTAGAGACTGAGTTCCCAAACTACAACCCCAACCTACTGATTTATCACAAAATGCTAACACTGCAATTAAACCTAAATACTCAGGTTTTAGTTTAGAAAAAAACTCATACGTTAACATCTTTTGTCTTAAAAGAGAAACAAGACATATCACACACTTCATAGGTTTGCCACTACTGGCTTAAGCCAAGGCCTCCTTCCCCAGGAACCGTGATCCTGTGCCATCTATTATATGCTCTGAAAGTTTAGGAAACCATAAAGAACTGTGAGTATCACACTGACCTTTTATTTATTTTCAACATTTACAGCTTAATTAATACATTTCTGGGCCAGGTAAGGGGCCCTATAGGTGTAGCCCCAACATGCAGGAGCTCAGGCAGGAGGATCGCCAGAGTTTGAGGGCAGGCTGCACTAACATAGTGAGTTCAAGGCCAGCCTGAACTACATAGTAAAACTCAAAAAACCAAAATATATACACACATTTCTATCCATCCCCTAAAGTTTAAAAAGGCTACTACCAAAATTATAGTCATTGTAGAGGAAACACAAAGGTGGGCATGGCAGTGTATGCCTGTAATCCCAGCATTTGGGAGGTTGAGGCAGGAGGACTGCTGCAAATTCGAGGTCAGCCTGGGTTGCAGTAGTAAGTTCCAGGCCACCATGATCCTGTCTCAAAACACAAAACAATAATAATGAAAAGAAAGAAAAAAATTTACTTTCTAAAAAACTTAGGGAGAAAGAAAAATATGTGCCTGGATATTATTATTACAATTATCCATACTAACACTTTAAGACAACTGGGTCCATCAGGCCATCCTCATGACAGCCTGCCGTGTCCTCCAGGGTGCACTTTTCTTCAGCCCACACTCTCTGCAGAGCCAGTTTCTCCTTCGCTCTCCACTTTGACTTTTTCAAACAAACTCTGTCACCACTTAAAAAAATTAGGTCAACTCAATCTATTTCTACACAGCAGCAAACAAGAACAGGTTAGAAAATAATGCAGAAGAGGTTTAGCTAAGTTAGGATGGGTAACAAAAAATAAAAAAGGATCTTTTTTTTGTAAATGGGAAGAGGATGAAAGAGGGAGGAAATGGAAGGGCAGGAGATGAGAAAAGAATTAAGAGGTGGCGTGCACACGAGTCCACTGCCCGTGATGTGTGGGATCGTTAGGCACTACAGATGTGTACTAATAGCAACAAAAATTAAAAAGAAGAGTACCTTTATTCTGTCACCAAAATGATATTTGTTAATGACCATTTCCTGTAACTGGCAAAAATCTCCATTCAGTTCTACTCCATACAGCTGCACTGCAGAACTATAAAGGTAACCCTAGAAAGGAAGACACATTACAGCACAAATTAATCAACTTTTAATTAAAAAATTTCATTAGAAATAAACTAGTTCATTTCTAATGAAAGTTTAAAAGTCAACATTTTAAAAAATATCAAACACAGTTAAAAAAAGATAAATAAGATCTTGTAGTTTATATAAAATTACAACCTCCAGAACTTTATTCATACTGGTCAACATCCTGATTATAGTTTATTAATTGCCACCACATGGCTATATTTTTAGAGACCGAGTTCTTTTTCCTGATCAAACTGGGCACTACACAAAATTAGAAGTGAGAAAAGTGACAAGAAGATTCTCTAAAATCCAACTTCTTTGATTTATTGAGAAGTTGTGAGAGGAATGCTAGAAAGGCATTATCCTCTGAGGAATTGAAGGAACAACCACGCACAGCCTAAGGCTAGGTACGGGTGGCCCTGGGTACACACCGGCTGACTTACAGGAACTCAACCCTGTATCTGGGAACTTGCCACAGATAATCAACCAAGTAGTTAATAAAGATAATCAAGAATTAACTATGTGCTGCTGTATATATACTTTTGTTTACAATAATAAAATTGATGATACAAAAAACCAAACCTGTATCTTGAGCACCATCATGGAATTTAAAAAACAAAGAAAAAATTTTTTTTAAATACTGGGAATTGAACTGAGGGGCTTGACAGTCATATCCCCAGAGCTTTTCATTTCTTGTTTTTTATTTTGAGACAAGATCTTGCTAAATAACTAAGTTGTCTGGGCTGGCTTGAACTTGCTATCCTCCTGCCTCAGCCTGCCTGGGTGCTGGCATTACAGACATGTACCACCACGCCCAGCTTCTGCCATGGATTTTTAGAATGTGTTTAACGTTGCATAAGTAGGCAGTCCAAATTTTTTTGACTGGCGCAGTGGCTTAATATGGAGAAATATGTCAATCATTTGGTTATCATCACTGATACCCTTTCTGCAGAGCCACAATTACTTCCGTGTGACAATTCTTTAATAAATCAGAAAGTTGACTAGGGTGGGCCAAATGTAGTAGGCAGTCATAATCTCCAAAGTTCCTCTAAATAAAACCACCAACCATGCTGGGCAGGGTGGCCCATGTCTATAATCCCACTACTCAGGAGGCGGAGGCAGGAGGATGGCCCAGGAGTGAGAGGCCAGGCTGGGTAACCTAGTGAGACCTGGTCCCAAGAAAAGTGCACCATTACCACCATTACCAAAACCCACGGTGCAAACTGCGCATTTTCTATTATGGCTATTTTTCCTAATTACAGAATAAAAATCTAACACTGAAAAATAAATCCAGCATTAAAGAGTTAACTGCTTTTGTGTAAAGCAGGCAGTAACACCGGGAAGAAACAGTGCCCATTTCTGGCATGAGCCTCAACTGCTGGTGGCCACATGTTTTAACAAGTCTGCTAAAGACACACAGAAACCACCCTTTGGGTTTTTGATAAAGCCATTTAAGAACTTAGAAATACTCAGGATGTGAAGTTTTTCAAAAGGCCACATTAAAGTAATGTTTTAGAAACAGACATCCACGTTCAAAGCTTGGATCACAGAAATTGGAACACGGTGTGTCCTTAGACATCATTTTGTTACTCATTTATCGAGAAGGAATTAGGCATTAGGTAACTTGCTAGCGGCTGAAGGCGACCTCCTAAGTCAGGCAAATCTATCAGCTTCATAAGAGTTCTTGTGAAAGCCCAGTGTACTGTTTTACTTTAGTACAGTACAAATGAGAAAAGGTTAGAAAACACTACTGGCCACAACACAGCAACGTGTTACAAGTCCCACAGTTCTCTTTTGAGTCCCATACTTCTCTTTTGTATGTGCACTTCATTTTGTTGCAGAGACAAAGAGAAACCAGACAGCTGCTCTTCAAAATTCCCCACCCAACGTCTCCCATCAAATAGAATTTAGGAGCCCACCTACATCACAGCATTTTAACCCTATTCTGCTAGTTCATCAATAAAGCCAAGCTGTCACCTTGGGCGGTAGCCGGCAAAGCTGCTGCTAGCAGTAGAAGAACGTATTTTCCAAATGTTGAGTATGCCCATAAGCTGGACTTTACCCCATAGAGGACTGCGCCAAGTCGGGAGCCAACATCCACCAAGACCTTTCCCGACAGGTCAGGGAGCACGTGATGATAAATGAACTTCAATTCCACCAGGGAGAAGGAATGAGAAATAAAGCCTGCAAAGTTAGAATAGAGTGAACATTAAATTATGCTTATTTGCAGTTGCATTCTATGCTTCTAGTTCTTTCACCTATATTTATAAAGTATATTTCATTTTCTCTCTTTCTTTTTGTTTTGAGACAAGCTCTCGCTATGTAGCCTGGGCTGCCCATGAAACTCACAAGTGATCCTCCTGCCTCAGCCTCCTGAGTGCCGGGATTATAGGTGTGCGCCACCACACCCAACTTCATGCTTTTTCTCACTCAATGAAAACTATCAAGAGTTTACTGAAAAAAAAAAACCCATGATATATTTGTATTCTACTATTCTGAGCTATATTAAGACTCTTAGGGGAAAATAAAATTTTCACATTTTTATTCTATAAAATCCTCTTCTACAAATTTCTATATATTAGACCTATCTGATACAGTATTATAGCTGTATTTTACTTTTTAGTTTGTCCTCTATTGTTCTTATCAAAGTTCTTTTCATTTATGAATTTCAACTACCTCCAAGGGAGATTATAAGCTTATCTCAAAGCAAAATCTGGGACTAGCAAATCAGGTAAACTTACTCCCCGATTATACTTTAGGTACAATAATTTGCAATAACAGCAAAGCCAAATTAGGTGGTGATTAACTTTTGAGGCCACTATCTAAGAGCAGGAACAGGAACATGAGTTCACTTACTTGCAAGTGTAGCCCATGCTAAGCAACCGCTCCAAGACCGGAAGAGCAGGGAAAGGTACTGTAGTCCAAAGCCATGGCCTAGACAGTCACACTCAGCTTGAGCGAAGACCACACTAACAAGAGAGTTAACCTAGCAGCAGCATGGAATTAGTCTAGCTCTTATTTGGGACACAGGGGCTGCAGCCAGGGGGCAGAGATACAAGAGACTTATTGTCACTAGAGTTATGCTGATATGGCTCAGGGATGCTTCGCTGGGTCAAACACTGGCCTGAATAAACTTTCAGAGTCTATGCCCACTCGATAATATATGCTCACTGTCTGACTTCTCAAGCAGATACTTTATCAGGAGACCACTTCAGTCCCCTAGGAAGTTACATTTCTTTTTTTTTTTTTTTCAAAGTTTTATTGATAAACAGATAGCAATGAGACAGTTTCAAATCAAATCGGAAGTACA
>NW_004524662.1:4612841-4614100 GCF_000260255.1 Octodon degus | reverse complement strand
GGAGAGGGTCCGGCCCACTCTGCGCCTGGGCTGGGACTGGTCCCGCCGGCGCAGGGTAGCAGGAAGCTCTCCACACACTCACTGGACCTGGGCTAGGACTCGGAAGTTACATTTCTTATTGCAAATAAATTGGCATTGGTTTATGTCAACCTTGTGAGTAAGCAGAGTTCTTTTGTATTCAGTCATGTCCGATTAGTTTCTGTACTTGAAGAGCCACCTCTGATTGAACAGTTCTTGGGTGTGCTCAGGGGTACATATGGTGGCCTAGGTTTCTTATATTATTCTTCCCTAACTGTAGTATTTAGTAATGGCCATACCATCGGACACCTTTATGCCTGCCTGCACTAGCCTGGTCAACAATTAGTACACGCCGGGCATGTAAGAAAAGAGCACACGTAAAGTCAATGGCCACTTGAGCGCCCACCTAAAGGTGCTGTCTGTCGTGAGCCACAAACCATACAATAGTTTCTGCTCATCCTTCCTTCCTCACATAGTGAATCAATAAAGTCTTCGTCATAAAGGAATGCGTCCATGTGAGCTGTGGGCTCTGGCTGCTGCTGTATCTGGAGGAGGAGAAAACATCAAAAGGAGGTACTGAGCTTGTTTCTGCAGGACACATACCAAAACAAAGGAAACAAAGTGCAAAGAACTCTCTTATTAGTGTTAACATATGGCAACACATCAGTGGTTGTTGGGCTGAAGGTCTGAGAGCAATGCATCCCAGAAGGCAGGCTTTACTCAAGCCAGCAACTGCCCTTCGTTCATTTATTAGAAGTCAGTAACTCTGACACACAATGATGTGAAACATGGCGATGAGAAGTAGATAAAAGTTTTGGCTGAAAAGAATATGAAAGATTATCCTTATCCATCCTCAATGGTATATTTTACAAAGACATCGATACTCAGAGATCTCTCCATGGAAATTACGTGGTAAGAGGGGAAAGGTCGAAACAAATGCTAGGTCTTCGGAGTCTCCTCGGTGACTCACCACCCAAATCCTAGCAAGGATCTTTGCTTAGTAAGCAAAATTTTCAAATAATTGAAAATGTTATTAAAACTTTATTAATACTTATAGTACATAATAGCAAGTGGCTACAAAGAAAACAATGGCTGCTTCTTTTTACTTTATTTTTATTTAGGTACCAGGGAACAAACTCAGGACCTTGTGCTTGCCAGGCAGGTGCTTATGCTGATGAGCTATTGCTCCAGGCCCTGATTCTTTTTACTTTAATAAAGAATCCAACCTGAGGGGAAAAAAA
>NW_004524662.1:4608882-4612741 GCF_000260255.1 Octodon degus | reverse complement strand
TGAAAGGTACAACACGTTTTGTGTGAAAGTGTAAGAAATTGCTCAAAAGGAGAGAACTGGGATGAGGGAAAGGATAAAAGAAGGGAGATACAGCTTAAGATGATTGCACTACCAATTTCTATTGGTTTATTGAGCTTTCTCCCTCCCTCTTTATTGCTTTGTTTTTATCTTCTTTCCTATATGACACCTGCTATTTTGTTTCCTGTTTCTCTGAAACATTTAGGAATGAAGTGACTAGAGCAGATCTATTGGTTTACTGAATAGAACAGTTTATGCTTAATTTTTTGGGGGCCCATTTCATGCTTATATCTGGTGATCTGAACAACTACTCTGAAGACAACAAAATGGCCTGGTGGTATAGGAGCCTGCCTGGCAAGCACAAAGACCCTGGCTCGATCTCTGGTACTGCATGCCCCGTGGGCCCCATGCCACACTGCACTGTGCCATGCTGGCCACTAAAATTGAGTGTGGTGGAGTCTCAGCCTGTATTCCCAGTGCTGTGGAGGCTGAGAAAGGCATCACCACGAGTCTGAGCTGCAGAGTGAGACCTTGCACCAAATAAATAAAGAAATAAAAGATAATTCAATTCCTATCATCTTGTTTTCTGGAATTCTGCATTGTTTCTACTTTTATTTATTTATTCTTTGTATTTTAGGGAAGAGTCTACAGGGTGTTCAGGGTCTCACTACTTGATCAGACTTGTAGTGATTGCCTGTTTACCGCCTCTCAAGAGCTGGGATTACAGGCACGTGCCACCACGCCCAGTCTCAACTGCCATCTCAGCACACCCCGGGGGTGGGGCTGGCACAGCAAGCCCAGGGATCAAATCCCCAGCCAATGTACCTGCTTGTAGATGCTTTAATCCACTGAGCTATTTGGTCAGCCCTATTTCTACTTTTAAAAAAATTTTTATTCTTTAAAAAATTAAAACCAAATCCAAAACACACACACACACACACACACACACACACACACACAGTCCCAAAACCACTTGAAAAATTTGTTTTTTCTCTTTTTGGTGGAACTGGGGATTGAACGCAAACCCTTGCACTTGCCAGGCAAGCACTTATTCTACTGAGCCATTTCCGTGACCCCCTGAAAAAATTTTTTAAAAGGCTGCAGATCAGGCTTAGTCCAAAGGCCCTAGGTTCAATCCCTACAAATGCCTAGAAATCACAAGTACACCCATTCAGTAACATCCTCTAGAAGAATGTTAAAATCAAGTATGGACACACGGAAAGATCACAGAAAGCTGACAAAGATAAAAAGTAACTAATCTGTTATGATACAACATAGCAGGGTTTTTAATATACAATATATTTGTTTTATATATTATGGTGTATGATACTGATAAAATTGTTTTATTAATAATACTTGAATGGTATTACAAACATTCTTTTTTCTTTTTTTGTACTTTTTGAGACAGTATCTTCAGACTGGCCTTGAACTCACGGTGATACTCTTGCCTCAGCCTTCCAAGTGCTGGAATTACAGGTGTGCACTACCATGCCTGGCTCCTAAACATGTCTCTGAAGTTCTGGGCTATCTAGTATTTTCTCCCTCGGGGAACCCACTCTGAGTAACCAGAATCATTATGATCCGTAAGTGGTCTTGCTGTGCATACATGACTATGAATGTATGGGATTCATTTCCTCTGCTCAGGTAATTTCTAGGCTGAAGAAACAACACAAAGGACGGCTTTTTCAGATGTGTGGCTAAAGAAGACATTAATACTAGCACTGCTTTAAAAAACAACATAGTACATGATCTCCATATGCATTGAGATTTGAAGGAACTTGAATAAAGTTGGAAAACACAAAAGCTACACTCTAGAAATAGAATAAAAAAAAAAAAATGTGAGGGATGGGGAGACAGTTGGGTGGTCCTAGCAACTGCCCGGCAAGCATAAGGCTCCAAGTTTGATCCGATTGCACACGCTTCAGAACTCTGAGCATGCCCTGCTCGCCCCAAAACTGGTGTGGTGACGCATGCCTGTAATCCTGGCACTGGGGAGGCTGAAAACTGAGTCCAAGTTGCACAGCTGCATAGGGAGACCCTATACTAAATAAATAAAAAACAAGACAATGGTGAATGTAACAGAAGAAGGAAACAAAAAGGTGAACTTTATCCATGAACAGAGGGAGGAGACAGAACAGGAAGAGAAAACCACGAGAACACTGCACAGCCAGATTATTGGCCCTTGCTTGGTCTTTTTTTTTTTTTTTCTCTCTTTTAAACATTTTCTTTCTTTCTTTTTTTTTTTTTTTTGGCAGAACCGGGGATTGAACTCAGGCCCTTGTACTTGCAAGGGAAGCACTTATTCCACTGAGCCATCTCCCTGACCCGCTTGGTCTTTTTTTGATTTATGAGTGGCTGGTAAACGAGATGCTCTCAAAACATAGTTGAATAAAGAGCACAGGGGAGGCAGGGAGTTGAGTATCCAAAAGAATTAGGGACACATTTGAAGCACTACAAAATTGCTTAAAGTTAAATACAGGACTAATTAGATTGAAGCCTTGGGGTTGAGTAATAATAGACTCTTCAGTAGCGCTAAGAGTAAATTAATTTGAATTAATGTATTTACTTTTTGAAGGGCTACAGGTTCTGAGGCAAGCATGGTTTCTAGAGGTAAGCAATTCCGAAGGTCATCTGCTATGTTTTTCAACATAATGTCATTGTTGTCTTGAGTGAATTCATCAAAATCTCCTAGGGGAGAAAACAAAGAAATAGTTCTTTAAGTTGTAGTCATACCTAGATTAAATGATTACAATGAGTATATTGCCATCAGACAGCATCAACTTACAGCAATAAATAAACTTGTAAACACTGACACTTTCTAGTTCTAACATAAGTTCTATTAAAAATGAATTTTTCCTTTTCCCAAACTGCTAATCCAATGAAAAGCAAGACATTTAAAAATAAATAGTATTTTAACTACTTTTTTTCATGAATAGCACTTCTATTAGTTTTTTAAAACTAATTTTATTGAGAAACAAATTGCAATGAGACAGTTTCAAAACCAATTAGTAGGATAGTTTCAATAACTAATACATTGCATATTGTTGTCTTCATCGTGGTTATTCATAGAAAAATACGGAACGCTTCACGAATTTGCATGTCATCCTTGCACAGGGGCCATGCTAATCTTCTCTGTATTGTTCCATTTTTAGTATATGTGCTGCTGAAGCAAGCACTCTATTAGTTTTTAAGGTCCAAATTCACCAAGTAATCAAATTTAGGAGGCATTGCTCGGGGTTAAAAAGAAGACAGCCTTAATGTGAATATCCCTGACACCAATAAAATATATTTTCTTTTTAAAATTTTTATTTATTTGGTACAGTGTCTTACTATATAGCTCAGACTCATAGTGATTCTTCTGTCACAGCCTCCCCAGTGCCGGGATTACAGGCGTGCACCACCACACCTGATTTCTGTGGCTGGCAGGGTGTGTCTGAGGTTCCAGGACCAGCACGGCATGGGGTACTGACAATTGAGCTCAGGTCTTTGCACTTGCCAGGCAGGTATTTAGACCACCAAGCTATCTCCCCAGGCCCTTTACCCTTAAAAAAAAAAAAAGCCTCACTACGTAGCTCAGACTCATAGTGATCCTCCTGAATAAAATATTCTTAAAGACTCTAGATCAAAGACAGCAATAGCCTAACATCTGGTACCAACTATGCAGCAAACTTTATAACAAGCATATTGTTCTGCTGTATGACAGCAGAAGACAAAGTGATAATTCAGACCGTCCAGAAGCGGCTGCCAGGCTCTTTCTCCAGTCTCTATCTTCAGTTCGCCTGCCTCCACTCTAGCCTCCACCATGTCCATAAGGGTGACCCAGAAGTCCTACAAGGTGTCC
>NW_004524662.1:4583117-4607312 GCF_000260255.1 Octodon degus | reverse complement strand
TGGTTTTGCCACCTGAAAAAAAAAAAAAAAAAAAAAACAAAGTGATAATTCAAACAGTATTTCCAGATCTGTGACCTCTTTGATGGTCTGGTAAAAGCAAGTAGAGTGTTGGGAACAATACAGATGGCCCTGTAAGAGTGATGGTAGGTGACTTCAGGGGATGGTGTGAAATGGCATTCCCTGTTCTGTTGCCTCAACTTTTCTGTGAGTTAATAGGATTTCCAAGCAGTTCATGAACAATTTTAAATAGCGACTTATCTGGGAAGAAAATACTCCTGAAGTCAGCTACTCTCTAGGATGTAAATGTAGAATCAGAAAGAACTCATGAAATGGTATGGCAGGAAATCAAGTACTTTACCTTTCTCTTAAAACGCTTGTTTATTTGGAGATAGGGTTTAGTTCTGCAGGTCAGGCTGGCCTTGATCTCCTGCCTCAGCCTCTGGAGAGCTGGGATTACAAGGATGTACACTCGGCTTTAAAATACTATGCTAGGGGCCGGGGAGATGGCTCAGTAGGATAAGCACTTGATTGGCAAACACAAGGATTTGAGTTCAATCCCTGGTTCCGCAAAAAAAAAAAAAAAAAAATAATAATAATAATAATAATAAAATAAAAAAATAAAACACTATGCTACATTAATTGTTTGCTAGTGTAATAGGACCTCAGTGAGGTTGTAACTAAGTCAAAAACAGCTATAGGGGCTGAGGGGATGTCTTGGTGCAGCCCTGGGTTCCATCCTCAGGATGTCTACCATCACCATCACCACCACCACAAAGAAAAAGGAAGGGGGAAAGAAAGAGAAAAATAGTTAAAATAACTATAGAAGGAAAAGGACATCGTGAAGGAAATATTATCCCTAAACCATAAACTAATAATTTAGAAAACATTTTAAAATCAATACATTAAAAACAAAAAGTTTAGGGGCTGTGGAGATAGCCTGATGGTCTAAGCACCTTCCTAGCAAGTGAAAGTACCCTGGTTCAATCCCTGGTACCTCATGCTGTGCTGGCCCTGCAACACCAGCTGTGCCATGCCATCCCTGAAACTGGGCATCGTGGCTCATGCCTATAATCCCAAAACTGGGCAGGTTGAGACAGGAGGATCACTATGAGTCAGAACTGCATAGGAAGACCCTGTATTAAATAAATAAATAAAAGTTAAAAGAAAAAAGAATTAAATGAAAAGGGCCAGCGATATAGCTCAGTGGCACAAGCACCTGCTTGGCAGGTGCAAGGTCTTGAGTTTGATTCTTGGTACAAAAAAAAAAAAAAAAAAAAAAAAAAACAGGGAAAAAGCCAGATGTGTTGACGCACACCTATAATCCCAGCACTCACGGATACTACAGAGGGAAGATCACATGTTTGAGCACAGCCTGGACAATTTATCAACTTAGTGAGATGCCCACCTCAAAAATAAAAAAGAGAAAAGGGGCTGGAGATAGGTCAGTGTGAAAGCCCTGGGTTCAATCCTCAGTACTGGAAAAACAATGTAAACAAAAAGGAAAAACAGAGAATTTTATATAAGAAGATATGCTCAGAAATACTATAAGAACAGACTTCTACAACTATTCTTATAACCCCCAAGAAGGCAAGTGGAGATGGAGGCTATGAATAAGAAGCAATGGGCAAAAAGTAACAGATATAAGTGCTAATTTATGAATATGACTTTAAATGTATATCAAAAGATGACTGGTAAAGTGGACTTAAAAAGCATAACCCAGTTATATGCTATCAATAAGAAAGTCACTTCAAATCTAATCACATAGTTAGATTAAATGTAAAAAAATCAAGATAGTTGAGGATGTAGCTCAGTGGTAGAGTGCTTGCCTTGTATATGAATCCCTGGGTTTAATCCCTAGTAAGGGTAACAGATCTTTAATCCCAATACTTGGGAGGCTGAGGTATTCTTGAAGGACCACAAGTTCAGGTCCCACTGGAACAATTTAGTGGGACCCTGCCTCAAAATAAAAAGGGCTGGAGTTCAATCTCTAGTAGGCAACAAGAAACAAAGAAAAAAAAAAAAATAAAGCCAGATATGGTGGTGCATGCATATAGTCCAAGCTACTCAGTAGGCCAAGGAGAGAAGATCAATTGAGTTTAAGACCAACCTAGACTACAAAGCTCTAATTCAAAAACAAAACAAAACACTGCTTATAATTTAAGAGTTCAAGGGAAAACACTAATAGGGACAAAAAGGAATGTTATATAATGATAAAAAGATCAATTCATCCAGAAAACACACCAGTTGTAAATGTGCACGTCAATGACAAAACTTCAAAATGCCCATAAAGCAAACTAATAGAGCCACAATGAGAAACCAATACATAATTATAGTTGTAGACTCCAATGCTTTACTCTTAGCAACTGACAAAAAAGTAGGCATAAAATCAACAAAGCTATATAGAACTGAAAATATCATTAACCAATAAGACCTAATAAATAGACTTCGTTAAACAGCAGAAAAATTTTTTCACCCATAAACATTCACCAGTATAAGCTTGTAGGTCATAACAAAAAAAAAAAAAAAAAAAGAAATCAACATGTCTTCTTTGATTGTAATGGGATCAAACTAGATATCAACTATAGAAAGACAAAAGGTAAATTTTTAAGCATTTATAAGTTAAATAGCACACTTTTTTTTTTTTTTTTTTTTTTATAAGAGACTCTATACTCCAGTTCTTTTTAAATTTCAAAACAGGGTCTCTCTAAATTGATAAACTGTTCAGGTTGGGCTCAAACTTGTGATTTTTATGACCTCAACTTCCCACAGTACTGGGATTAAAAACATGCACCATACCCAGCTAATGACACATTTTTAAATAATCCATGAAAAAAATAATCCATGAGCCAAAGAAGAAAAATGAAAGAAATTTGAAAGTATATAGAACTGATTAAAAGTAAAACTACAGTATACCAAAATTTGTGGTATTCAGCTGATTCAGTGCTGAGAGAGAAAACTATAGGGCTAAATTTATTTGAAAACAGCACAAATCAATCATTTAAATTTCTATTTAAAGAAAGCAAGAAGAAAATAAACCCAAGCCAGAAGGAGATAAATACAACAGCAGAAATTAAGGAAGAAAATTTGGTTCTTTGAAAACAAAACATACACACACACACATTTTTGAGAAAGGTCTTGGGGCCGGGGAAATGGCTCAGTGGAACAAGCACTTCCCTGGCAAGCGCCAGGGTCTGAGTTCAATCCCCGGTTCCACCAAAGAAAAAAAAAAGAAAAAGAAAGGTCTTGCCAGACTGGCCTCGAACTCCATCCTCCCACCTCAGCATCTGAAGTATTCAGATTACAACCTTGTGCCACTATGGGTGACTTGAAAACAAATTCAAACTTGCTAACTTTTATTAGCACTGACAAATATAATAGATAAAAGGCCCAAATAACTAATACTACATTATGATTTGTATCTAGATTTCCCCCCAAAGCCTCATGTGGACACATATGGGGCTATTCAGAGCTGGCTGGATCTGCAGTGTGCGAGGCTGGCATTAAGCGTGCAATTCTAGGAGGATCAAGCGTGTGTGATAAGTAACTTGGTCCACTGACTGACTTGGCATAATTCTGGCCATGGATAACGGGAAGGTCCACCCTGAGTGTGAATGCTTCCTGCCCTAGGAGCGTGTGGCCACAGAATACAAGGGATTAGAAAGGGGCTGCTGTTGTTGCTTCCTGCTTTACTACTTTACTGCTTGCCGCCTTCTGCGGGTCATGAACTGTTTCTTCTCTGTGACGGTCTCTGCCACACCATCCTGTCTGGGAGCCAGCCAACTATGACCTGAAACCTCGAGTGAGCTACAAACGGCGAGCTACAATAAACCCTTGCTCCTTTAATTATTGGTGTTGGATATTTTGTCTCAGTAAGGAGAAAAGTAAATAAAATATGTCAGTAATAAAAGAAGGGTGTTATCAGTACTGTAACCATTAAAAGGAAAGTAAGGGTTTATAAGTAATGTAAAGTCATACATTCAACTATTTATTTATTTATCTATCTATTTGGTACCAGGAATTGAACTCAGGACCTTGCACTTGGCAGGCAAACTTTTGTGCCACTGAGTCATATTTCCAGCCCTCAGCAATTTAGAAAAACTGAAAATTCTTCAAAAACAACAAACTAGCAAAACTCCAGCAAAATGAAACAGAAAATCTGTAACAGTATCATAGCAAACAAAGAAATTGAGTTGGTAACTAAAGAGTTCTCAAAAGAAATCTCTAGGCAAGATGAGATTTCACAGGAGACTTTCATCAAATATTTAAGAAAGATACTAAATTTAGAGTCTTTTCCAGAAAATAGAAGAGAAGGCAATACTGTCAAACTCATTTTATGAGGCCAATATTAGCCTAATATAAAGATCAAAATATATAAAAGAAAACTACATACAATATCTGTTTTAAATTTAAATGTAAAAGCCCACAGCTAAATTATGGGAATTGAATTTAGCACTCTAAAACTTATAAGCAAATGAGACTTGTTCCACAGATGCAAGGTCAGTTCAAATTTAGTAATTGAAAATAAATGTAGGAAAAAAAAAAGAAAAAGAAAAAGAAAATAAATGTAGGGGCCGGGGAGATGGGTCAGTGGAATAAGTGCTTCCCTGGCAAGTGCAAGGGCATGAGTTCAATCCCTGGCTCCGCAAAAAAAAAAAAAAAAAGAAAATAAATGTAATCCACTAAAAAAAATAGTAAGCCAATATAATCCACTAAATCATCAAGCTAAAGAGGAAAAATTATACAATCCTATTAATTGAGGCAGAAAAGTATTTGACAAAATGCAACACCAATTCACAATGAAAATGCTCTCAAACTAAGAATAGAAGGGTGCTAAGCTGGGCATGGCAGTGAATGCGTGTAATCACAGCAGTCAGGAGGCTGAGACAGAAGGATGAGTATGCGTTTGAGGCCAGCCTGGGCTCCAAGGAAAGTCTGAACTGCATAGCAAGACCTTGTCTCAAAATAAAACATAAAACAGCTGGGGCTATAGCTCAGTGTGAAGGCCCTGGTTTCCAAACCTAGTATAGGATGGGATGAGAGTGCAATATGAAGGAGCTCTCTGAAATAGAGTACATTAAAAAAAAGAAACTACAACTAATAGTGAAAGACTGAGTGCTTTTCCTCTAAGATTAAAAACAAAAAAGGGATGTTCACTCTTGCTACTTTTACTCAACAGAGCAATGACAATAGTACTGGTCAGCACAATAAGGTAAAAAGGAGTGAAAGGCAGACAGCTTGAAAGAAAAAAAAAATGCTTTTTTGTAGATGTGTTGATTATCCATATAGAGAAATCTAAGAAACTTACAGAAAAATTCTTCACACTAACAGGTCAATTCAACAAGGTCACATGTTACAAAACAAATAGACAAATAAAAAATAAAAAGGACTGGGTATGTAGGTCAGGGCTCATTGGGTCTCCAGTACCAAAAAGAAGCAAAGGTTTTTCATGTCGTCATATTGAGGCTTTTTATTTATAAAATTAACACACACTTTAAGCGACCCAGATTTTGAAAAATTGAAAGACAAGATTATAAACTGCTCCACAAAGTAAGATAGTCAATAATTGTGTAATTGTCAGAGCAAGGCAATACTGGCACTGTTGTAGGCAATCAATGCTTTTGGAATGTCTTGTACTTAGAAATGCAGAAATCAGATGGTCGATGAATGAACTGGGCATGATGGGTTTAAGTGAAGTGATAGAAGATTCAGCATATTTCGGAAATTCCTATCTTGAAATAATCTTGCATGTGTGAAATATGAAGCTATATCTTTGGGGGTTTTTCTCACCATACATATGATAAACTTCACTATGCATCACTTTGTCAAAGATCTCACTCTCCAATAAGTGGGTACGTTACGGGTTTCCTCAATTCTTTTTATTGCTACTGTTAATTATGCTAACAATGTTAAGATTGAAATATTTTTTCCTCTTTCCTCTTAACTTCTCCCAAACGCTATTAAATGGTCTATTTTATTTTTTGTGGTGCTGGGGGTTGAACACAGCTCCTTTGCACTGTGCTGTATTTCCCTCTTTTGTTTTTATTTTTATTTATTTATTTATTTATTTCCACAATTCCATTGAGGAACAAATAGCAATGAGACAGTTTCAAGTCAAATTGACAGGACAGTTCCAACAATTAACACATTGCATACTCTCTTCCTAGTGGTTATTTGCTGTACAAGATGCAGACATGATATCCTATTTACAAAGACTATTAGAACAAATCCCTCCATTCATTAAGAGAATGTAACTATATATCTATCCTAACCATTTTGAATACACAGATAAAAAATGGATATTCATCTGTATCCCCTTTTTTGTTTAGTTCCGTCATTTGAATATTATAGGTGTGTAAACTCAGCAAAATATTCTAAAAGAGTCCAGTAGTCCATAATAGTATTGGGTCTTCCGCTTGACTGCTTTTTTAAATTTTGCGTCTCATTAAATTGCCCAGGCTATTTGACCCAGGAGATAGCTCAGCAGAATAAGCGCTTGCCTGGCAAGCGCTGGGTTCTGAGTTCAATCCCCCGTACCGCAAAATAAACAGCCCAGGTTGGGCTGAAATTTAAGACCCTCCTGCCTCCGCCTCCACGGGTGTTTGGGATTCCAGGCCTGGCACACTTTTTTTACAGCCAAGAAAGCAAATGCACTAGCGGCGGATTATTTTACCTGAAGGGTCAGTTTTTAGTTCTACAACTTAAAAGCTCTCTCGCAAAATGCTTTTTCCAGTAGCATCCGTTTGTGGAAGGAATGGGAAAGAGGGCTACAGCCCACCCTTTCATTTTTGCAGGAAGACACAAGGCGGCTCCACAAACGTGTACAGAGCCTGCAAGGAAATCCCAAGCCAGCTGGACCCTAACCTTCTTGCAGTCAATCTCAAGCGGTACCTTGAGCGCGCCAGCGGACAATCCTAACCCGAAGGAAAGACGAGATCAACGTAGCGACCCCATCAGAGGGCTTGGGTTTAAACTGCCTAGGTTCCCGCGGGCAGCGCCAGGCTACACCCTAGCCTCAATTATTTGCCTCTGGCCCCTGTGACTTACGCGTAGTTCGCATCCATTGCAGCAGCGCCGGTCGATCTGCCGGAGTCACCGTCTCGAGCAACTTAAGTATCGCTCGCTGCGCGGAGTGAAATTCCATGCTGCACAGGGCCGCAGCGGGGCGAACACACGTCGCGCATGCGCAGAGAGAGAGAGAGAGTCACTCCGAGCCAGCCAGCTCAGGCCAGGGTGGACCCCGCCTCTCCGGGTCCTAAGCTCCGCCCCCTCCCGGAGTTCCACGGCGTGCTTTCAAGTGACTTGTTCTTAAGGTGGCTCCTCTGGGCCCAATTTCTTCCAAGATTGCGTCTCAAGAGAGCCACAGTTATTCAGATGTTAGAAAACTGAAACCACAAGCCATCGAGGCAACAAATACCTCTCCGAATTCTTCGAGCGGACTAGCTGGAGGAACAAGGTGCGGTGACCCGGAAGCGGAAGCGCGTGCCCCGCCCCCCGGGAAAGGCCGAGCTACGCCGAGTGATGACGTCGCCTCATTGGGCGGAAGGTGCGCTGGCAGTGTTCGGTCCTCCAGCTGTTGGGAGTTCACGTCGCAGCCCTGGGTGCTGGGGCTGTAGTTGATATTGTTCGAGAAGTTGGTCTGTGAGGTCGTGCCTGCCTGTCTGCTCCGAGCTTTTCCGGCTTTCCTCCCACGGCGTGGGGCCCCGCGGACTCCCCGGCCCTTCAGGGCCACGGCCTTCGCAGTGCCTTTTGCGGTAAGTGTGTGCTCTCCCCCTGTGCAGAGGACAGAGGGGCGACCTCAACCCTGGAGAGCGGCGAGGGACTCCTGAGGGCAGCCGCTGCCCTCTCCATCGACTGTCTTCGCCGCGTCTCATGTGCCGCGGCCCTTTATCTAGTGTCCTCCATCAGAAGTTTTTCTAAAAGGTATTCTGTGCCCCTAAGCTGCCTTTAGGTTTATCTGAAGCAAGGAAAACGTAGGCATTTACAGGCTTGACCGTGGTGTTTGCTTTCCTGAGGCAAGGGGTTAGATGCGGGTGTCTCATAAAAGCCTTTTGATGTGTACCAGATCCTATTTGCCTAGTATTTATAGTGCTTCACACATGGCCCTGCGTAGTTAGGTGAGGATGAGGAATATCGGCTCAGTGCCGATGACAATAAGGTACGCCATTTGATGCTACTCACCATTTCTTAAAACTTACCCGTCCACTTTCTTGGTGCTGCCGTCAGGTGGTTCTTTCGTAAGTTCAATTCAACACAATATTTAACTGTGCTTAAGCTATAAGGATACAGAAATTAATGATACAAACCCTGCCACCGAGAGGCTAACAGTACAGGAGAGAGGGGCAGATAAATAATAGCCTTTCCTTATCTACCTAATAGGCTCATTATGGAGATGAAGGGAGATTAGGTAGTTTTTGGCACAGGCCCAGATATAGTGTGTGGTGCCCCAGAGGAGGAAGACATTTCCCTCAAACCCCCTTTTCCTCCACTTTTTGGATATAAACAAAGAGTATTTCCTTTTTTTTTTTTTTTTTGGCAGAACCGGGGATTGAACTCAGATCCTTGTGTTTGCCAGTCAAGCGCTTATCCTACTGAGCCATCTCCCCGGCCCCAGTATTTTCTAACTTAATACAGACACAAAAGAATCTTCAAGTCTTTCTTCTGAGCAGTACTGCGAACAGTCCATCTAAGATGGATAGAATGACATAAGTACCGTTTGGAAATAGTACCAGCATATTGTACCCTAATCATAAGTGGTAGCTTTTCTTTCCTTTTAGAATTGGATTTTTTGGGGGGCTGGGGAGATGGCTCAGTGGAATAAGCGCTTCCCTGGCAAGCGCAAGGGCCTGAGTAGTTCAATCCCCGGTTCCGCAAAAAAAAAAAAAAAAAAAAAAAAAAGGATTTTTTTTTCATGTGCCTTTTGGGGAAAAGGAAGAGAGTTAGTGAAATCATTTGTCTTTGATCACTTTTATTTTAGTTGACACTCTTTTTAGGTAGCTCTTCGTCATTGCTGCAGTCCGTGGTCTTCCACAGACGCACATTCTCATCTATGTCTATGACTTCCATAGAGTCAGTCTTTCATCCCAACCATTTCCAGTCCATTTTCTTTAGCTTCCTAGTCCAGAGTGATAATTCTGCACTTTCTACAGACTCAATAGCTCCAAAAGCAAATCTACTATCTCTTTGTTTTTTCACGATGACATAGTGTCCATTTAGAAGTATAAAAGCGGTGACTCTCAGTGTCTTCATTTTTAACTCCTTTTTACGTGCATGGTCAGTTTTAAAGAGGATAAACTGGGTGTTGTGGCGAAAGTAGGTAGTCACAATTACTATGGAGGCTGAAGCAGGAAGATTGGTTGAACACTGAAGTTTACAACCAGTCTGGCAACAGAGAACTCTTATCAGAAAAACAAAAAAAAAAAAAGGTAATGAAAAGGCTCCTAAATGTTTTCTTTATTGACTCTTTTGAATCCACTTCACCTTGTACTTTCTGCTCCTGGACTAGTGGCATCACTAGCCAGCTGGTTATTTTAAGCTAACAATACTGGAGTTATTTTTGCCATCCCTTCTTCCAGACCATTTAGACATTAGGCCATGTAGGTTGTGCTTCATGCTTTACTCTTTGATTCTAGCCCCTTCTTGCCATTTGTCTTTTTCTGTAGTTTAAGCACATGCTTCTTTTTAGTAGACCTTTATTTTCTTTTGCTATTTTGAAATCGGTTTTGCTATGTGTGTCAGGATGGCCTTGAGCTCACTTGGTGGCCCAGGCTGGTGGCAGTCCTCCTGCCTCAGCCTCCTGAGTGCTGGGATTAGAGGTGTGTGGCCAATATAGTTAGTGTTTGTAGTCTCCTGATTCCTGAGTTTTTCACTGGGATGTATTTGCTACATTGTCTCTAAAGATGTTTTTAGTTAAATAAATGTATACATTATAGACAAGATCTTGTTATGTTGCCCATATCAAAGTAATTCTACTTTGGATGTGGTCTTTGTTTCTTTGGGTTACATACTTGGAGTAGAATTGCTGGGACACAAGTAAATGTTTAACACTTTGTTTAAAATGCTTAACTTTGTTTAAAATAGCAAGTGTTTAACACTTTGCTAACTGTGTATAACCCTTTGAGGAATTGCCAACTATGTTCTAAAAGACTTTGCCACTTTATTCTCACCAGCAGTGTAGGAAGGTGGCTTGATAGACACTGTCTCCTGTTGAATGACAAACAGGTACTTGCAATTGGCACAAATTGCTAAGACTCCAGAGGTGGTTGCTGGATAGTACGCAGGACCTGCTCTTTATTCTGGAATTCAGAAATCCACATGGTATCATTCAAGAAGGGAAGTTAAGTGTGCTAGCACTTGTAGACAGTTGAATACATACAATCTCATTTACTCCTCCCACCAGCCCTTAAAGGTAACTACCTTAATAATGGTGTTATCTCCATTTTGCAGGTGAGGAGAGTGAGGCTCAGAGCGATTAAATAACTTGCCCAACATGGACAATATGTAACAGATCTGGGATTTGAAACCAAGTTTGTCAGATTCCAAAGCCCGTACTCTTTCTAGTACTTCATGCTGCAGCAAGTAAGTCCTGGCCCTGTGCTTTCCTTGAGGCACCCCAAACTTAAACCTGCTTCCATCAATCTCTATCCATCTCCCACATAGCCTTTGTTAGAAGGACCTGTGACTTGTGGCAAGAGCAGTCCTCAGTCCTCATACTGATGACAGTGGTACTTACTGGAGGAGCATGTGCCTTTCCTTTCAAAATCTGATTTTCTCTTACACTTCAAAAGCAAAATTTGTTCCTGAAATTTGCCAGTAGGTATATTCATCCTTGTTATTTAATAAAGCACTCCTACTCAAAGACAGTTTTGGCAAACCTATGGCATGTGTGCCACAGTGGGCTATTTTTATTATTGAAAACTCTTAAAATGTTTGCCATCACTGCTGTAGGATTTAAAGGTATACAACCAAAGGGCTGTAGGAAGTCTTTTAGGATTTTTTTCATAGGGGATGGATGTTCTGTTCCCTGCTTTGGTTGTATCATTAAAGCATTGTAAGGCTGGAGGAGATAATAGAAGTGAAGCTATAAAATGTATTATGTAGTAATTACTTTCACATTTTAAAAGCTCCACCTAAGTAGAATGATGCTTTTGTGAACTTCTGATGGACATAGATTTACAACTATAAGTCTTTTAGTTAGCCAAGTAAATTTTGAGTATGCCTCAATGTAACTTACTTTAATTTGGGGTTTAGAGTTAACTGTTAAGAACAAAAAAAAATTGCATTTTAGTGTTAATTTTAGAACAATTTAAGATTTTTTTAAAAATAGCCCATTTTCCCCAAAATAAGGCCTACCTAAAAAATAATCTCTAGATTTTTTTCAGGATGTTTCTACTATGAGACCTACCCCCAAAATAAGTCCCAGTTAAGATCATTAGTCAGATGCAGGCATTTAGTACATCTGTTGCAACACATGAAAACAGGTAATGAATTATAAAATAATATTAACATATAAATAATATTGACAATACTTAAGTGATAGTACAAAGTATAACTAAGTATTTGTAAATTCTCAAGTGGACACTTTGGACAAGAGAAACACTGTGCAAACAGATGAACTTGAGACTGACAAATCAGAATGCAGATACAACATGTGCATGTGGTAGCAACTAGACGTGGTTGTGTGTGATGTGAATTTTCATAATTCAGTATGTTGTGGTTATAGTATGTACTTAATGTACTGAGGTGAAATAGATGTTTTCTTAAGAGTAAGAAAAGCTTCTGACAGAGAGGGCCAGAAGGGGACCTGGAAAGTGGACTGCCAAAAATAAATGTTTTCTGAATTTGGGTGCTATTTTAAGGAGAAAAAAAAAAGCACCCAAATTTGAAAACAGGATAATATGTTAACAATGGTTAATACATTGCTTGTTGTCATTTTTCAGTTAGTTACTCAGAATATAAGATAATTGACATTTAATTGTCCAAACAATATTAGCACAAACCTTTCTTTTCAATAAACTAAGAGAAATTAGTTGATAACCACCTTATTCATATATGGTTTTTCCTTCATTCTTTTCTCCATTCCAGTATCTCAGTTTCTTTTTCCTTTTGAAGTTTCTTCCCATTTTACAGTATCTATGGTACATTTTATTTACTCTTTTCAGCTTCTCACACTAGGAAAACAACATGATGTTTACATATGTGCCCCTGGTTTATTTCACTTATGAGTATGCTCTTCAGTTGTAGTCTCTTACCTGTGAAAGTCTCAGTTTATCCTTCTTTATCACTGAGCAGTACTCCATTATATTAAAAAGACCACTTCTTTTTTATGCATGCCTTGGTTGATAGGCCTTTAGGTTATTTCTAAGATTTAGCTATCATGAGTTGTGCAGCTATAAACTTGAATGCACATATATTGCTGTGGTGTAGTGTTGTTAATTCTTCTGGGAAGATAACTACCAGAGGGATAGCTAGGTCAAATGGGACCTCCAATCGTAGTTTTATTTCTTTTTGGTACCGGGAATCAAACTCAGGGCCTCACGCTTGCCAAGAAGGTGCTGTGCCGCTGAGCTACTTTCCAGCCCCAATCCTAGTTTTCTGAGGAATCTCCTCCACAATGAATTCCACAGTAGTTGCACCAGTCTCTACTCCCCCCAACAGTGGAGAAGGGTTCCTTTTCTGCCACAACCCTGTCAGCATTTGTTACTGGTTGATTTCTTGGTAATAGCTCTTCTTTCTGGTGTGAGATAGAATCTCAGTGTTGTTTTAATTTGCATCTTGGTGATGTTCAACATTTCTTCACATTTATTTGCTGTTTGTATTTCTTAATCTGAAAAGTGTATTTAGATGCTCATTTTTGAATTGGGTCTTTAAATTTGGGAGGTCTGATTTTTTTGAATTTTTAAAAATATATATGTTCTTAAAAATAAGTATGTTCTTGATAGTAATCCTTTGTCTGAGGAACAGCTTTTCCCCACATTGTGGGTTGTCACTTCACTCTGTTGGTGATTTCCCTTGCTGTGCAAAAGTTTTTTAAAATGATGAGATTCTTGGTTGTTGTTTCTCCATGATAATTCCTGTGTGATAGGTGTCTTATTTGTAAAGTCTTTGCCTACACCAATGTCTTCAAGAGTTTTACCTATTTTTATCTTCCAGCAGGTTTAACATTTCTGCTTTAATATTTAGATCTTTGGTCCATTTTGAATTTAGTTTAGTGTATAGTGAACAATGTGGATTCAGTTTTAATCTTTGTCATGTGCAGAGCCAGTTTTTCCAGCACCATTTTTTAAGGAGGTTGTCTTTCTTTCACTGAATATGTTTGGCATCTTTGACAAAGATAACGTGACTTAGTATGTCTGAGATTGTTTCTACATCTTCTAATCTGTTCCATTGATCTTTGGGTCTGTTATATTTGCCCATACCGTGCAGTTTTTTTGCAGTACCTTTTAGTATAATTTGAAGTCAAGGATTGTGAAGCCCTGTGCCTTTGTTGCCCAGAATTGCCTTTGCTCTTCTAGGTCTCTTCTGGTTTCAAATGAATTTTTAGATTGTTTTCTATAATCCTGTATCACAGTTTCGGAAGTAGGACCATTTTCACTGTATTGATTCTTCCCACCCAAGAGCAAAGATATCTTTCCATTTTCTGATAGTCTCTTCAATCTCCCTATTTTCAAAATACTGTAGTTCTCAATATACAGGTTAGATCCTTTGTTACATTGATTCCTCAATATTTCATTATTTTGGATGCTGTTGTGAAAGATGTTGTTTCCCTAATTTCTCTGTCAGTGAGCTTGTTATTTGTGTACAAGAAGGTTATCAGTTTTCGAGTGTTGATTTTGTATCCAGCTACACTACTGAATTTGTGTATTGAATACAGTAGTATTTTAGTGGAGGTTTTAGGGGTCATCATTGTAAAATATCATGTTATCTGAAAATAATGATAATTTAACGTTTTCCTTTCCTATTGTTATTCCTTTTATTTCTTTCTCTTGTCTAATTGCTCTGGCTAAAGTTGCCAGGACTATGTTGAATAAGAGTGGAGACAGTGAACATCCTTGTCTTGGTCCTGATTCTAGAGTGAAAACTTTCTGGTTTTATCCATTTAGTATGATGTTGGCTGTTGGTTTGTCATAAATGGCTTTTAAGATTGAGATAAAGACCATCTATTCCAATTTTCTGTGGAGTTTTTAATCATGAATGGGTACTGGACTTTGTCCATAGCTTTTTCTTCATCCATTAAGATGATCATACAGTTTTTGTCCTTGGCTCTGATTATATGGTGTATTACATTTATTGATTTATGTATGTTGAACTATTCCTGCATCCTTGAGATGAATCCCACTTGGTCATGGTATATAATCTTCTTGATGATTTCCCACATTCTGTATGCCAGTATCTTTTCTGAAGATTTTTGCATCTGTGCTCATTAGGGAGATTGGCCTGTAGTTCTGTTTCTTAGTTGGGTCATTTTCTGGTTTGGTGTTCTGATAATGCTTGCTTCAAGGAATGGATTGGGATGCATTGCTTCCCTTTCAGTTTCATTAACAAGTTTGAGAAGTAGTAGTGTTAGGTCTTCTCTAAATTTCTTGTAGAATTCAGCAGTGAATTTGTGAGGGCCTGGGTTTTACTTTGTTGGTAGGTTTTTTTCTTCTGTATTTAGGACAAGGTCTACAGGGTCTTACTACGTAGATCAGACTCAGAGTGATTCTCCTGTTTTTAGCCTCCAACGTGCTGGGATTACAGGTGCATGCGTCCACGCCCAGTCTCAGTCGCTGTCTCAGGGTGCCCTGCAGGCGGGGCTGTTGGTAGGTTTTTTGTTTTTGTTTTTGTTTTTTTTTTTGCCGAACCGGGGATTGAACTCAGGCCCTTGCGCTTGCCAGGCAAGCGCTTATTCCACTGAGCCATCTCCCGGGCCCTGTTGGTAGGTTTTTAATTACATCTTTGATTACATTGATTAATATCGGCTTATTTAAGATTTTTATATATTCTTGATTCAGCTTTGGTAATTCATATATATCTGGGAATCTGTTCATTTATTCTGCATTTTCCATCTTGTTAGAATATAAGTTTTCTAATTAGGTGTAGGTGATCTGTATTTCTGCAGGATCTGTTGTGATTTCACTGTTTTCATTCTGAATTGTGTGGATTTGAGTCTTTTCTCTCCATTTTTGTTAAGATTGGTTGAAGTTTTTTCATTTTATTTAATCTTAATAGCTTAAAACTATCTACTCAATTCATTGATTCTTTGTATTGTTTTCTTAGTCTTCATTATGTTGATTTCTGCTCTAATATTTATGATTTCCTTTGTCTTATGAGCTTTTGGCTTAGCCTACTCTTTGTTTCCTAGGAGTTTGAGGTTCACCATTAAGTTGTTTATTTGTGCTTGCTCTCTTTCCCTGATATGGGTATCCACTGCTATAAATTTCCTTCTTCAGACTACTTTCATTGTGTTCCATATGTTCCATTATATTGTGTTGTCATTATCATTTAATTGTAGAAACTGTCTAATTTTTTATTTAATTTTAGATGTGCCCCATTGATTGTTTGGGAAGGTACTATTCAATTTCCATGTGTTTGTAAAGTTCTTGTGTTTTCTTTGCCATTGATTTCGACTTTCATTTTAATATAGTCTGATAATGTGCTTGGGATTTCAGTTTCTTTGCATTTACTTTAGCATGTTCTATGAGCTAGTATAGGACAATATTGGTCTATTTTGGAGTACATGCCATGTACATCTGAGAAGAATGTGTATTGTGATGTAGGGTGGAACACTCTGAACATCTACTAAGTCCATCTGTTCATGAGTTTGTTTCAGTTCTCATATTGCATTATTGATTTTTTTTGTCTAGTTGATCTATCTGTGACAGTAGAGTATTGAGGCCCCCATTAGAATTGTTAGTGCTTATTTGATTTTTCATATCCATTAATATTTGTTTTAGATAGTTGTGTACACCAGTATTTGTTCAATATATATTTGTAATTGTTACCTTATCCTCTTGGATTGGTCCCTTAACAAGGATGTAGTGACTTTTTTTTGTCTTTCTTAATCAGTCTTGGCTTGAAATTCACTTTGCCTTCAAATAGAAGGCAAACCCCCACCTTTTATGGGGTTCCTGTTGCTCGGAGTATTGTTTTCCATCCTTTCACTTTCAGTCTATGAACTTATTTTTTTTCCCCCAACTTTCTGCAAAGCGTTATTCCAGAGGGACTCAGTCCTTCTTGGCAGCTGCCTTCCTCATGGCAGCCAGCACGTTGCTCAGCTCCTCACGCTTCCTTTTGGCAGGGATGTACGTCCCCACCCTTTTCTTGATGAACTTGAGGGTGTACTTGTCCTTGGAGACCTTGAGCAGCTCCATGGTGTGCCGCTTGTAGAGGGTGAAACCTCACACCTCCCAGATCATGTCCCTCATGAACTTAGTGTGTTTGGTGAGATGTCCGCGACAGGGGCTGTACCTCAGTTTGCTTACATTCATAGTCACCTTGTGGCCCTTGTTGAGGCCCGTGGCCATGGGATAGCGGAGGGCCATGGCTACTTGTCTTTGGTGGTTGCTGTGGTAGAAGGCAGTCTACGAACTTTTTAAAAAAAATTTTTAAAGGGCCGGGGAGATGGCTCAGTGGAATAAGCACTTCCCTGGCAAGTGCAAGGGCCTGAGTTCAATCCCTGGCTCCGCAAAAAAACAAAACAAAACAAAACAAAACAAAACAAAACAAAACAAAACAAAACTTTATTTTAAAAAAATCTTTATTTTATTTGGTAAAGGGTCTCACTATGCAGCTTGGACTTTTAGTGATCCTCCTGCCTCAGCTTCCCCAGCACTGGGATTACAGATGCGTGTCACCACACCTGGTTTTGGTGGCCAACTTGGCACAGGGCTGGCACAGCAGGCAGTACTGGGGATCAAACCCAGGTCCTTGTGCTTGCCAGGCAGCCACTAAGATCCCTGAGCTATCTTCCTGGCCAATCTATGAACTTCTTTTTGAATTAAATGTATTACTTGTATGCAGCATGTTGTTGGATCTTGCTTTTTTTTTTTTTTTAATGAGCAGAATATATTTATTGGGGGAAAGAAAGTTCCTGTCTAAGACAGGGACAGGAGGGGGGGCCTGAGTGAGTTGCCCCCCTGGATCTTGCTTCTTGATCCATCCTGCCAATCTGTATCTTTTGATTGATGATTTTTTTTGGTGGTGCAGTACCGGGGATTGAACCCAGGACCCTGTGCTTGCCAGGGCTTAGCACTTACTCTACTGAGCTATCTCCCCAGGCCTTGATTGGTGATTGAGATAATTAACATTGATAGTTTTAACTGATACATATTGATTTATGTTTTATGTCATTTATGTATTATGTCATTTTATTTTCCTTTTATTGGCTTTCCCATTTTTTCCCCTTTCCCTTCCTCCGTTTGTTTTCCTTGCCTGGTAGATTCCTTCTGTTGGTGTTTACAAAGTTGCAGTTCTAGTTATCTCTTTCTAGAATGTCCTTCAAAACATTTTGGAAGACTGGGCGTGGTGGCGTGCGCCTGTAATCCGAGTGCTTGGGAGGCTGAAAACCGTAGAATCACTCTGAGTCCGTTCTGTGTAGTGAGACCCTGTAGACTGTCCTAAATACATTAAAAAAAAAAAAAAAATATATATATATATATATATATATATATATATATATTTGTTTTGTTTTGTTTTGTTCTGTAGTGCTGATTTGCTGCTCAAGAATTTCTTCATCTGTTCTTTGTCATGGAAATATCTTATTTCTCCATCTGTTTTGAAAGATGGTTTTGTGGGGTATATCAATCTGAGTTGAAGTTTTTTTTTTCCTATAGAACTTGAAATATTTCACAGTAAGCTCTCCCTGACTTGAGGGTATGTGCTAAGTAGTCAGCAGTGGTTCTGATGGGGTTTTCATTATAGGTGATTTGTTTCCTTTCCCATAGCAGTAAGATTCTATTCTTGTGTTGCATTTCTGGAATGTTGACTATGATATGCCTGGCTGTAGATGGTTTTTTAATCATGGCTAACTGGAGTTCTGTATGCCTCACTTATTGTGCAGATGTCAAATTCTTTTTCCCTACTAGGAAAGTTTTTTGCCATGATATCTGAACAGTTTATTTTTTGTCATTTGTGCTACTTGCTGCTCTTTCTTTCTTTCTTTTTTTTTTTTTTTTTTAATTTTTAGAGAAGGGTCTACATGGTGTTCAGGGTCTCGCTACTAGATCAGACTCGTAGTGATTCACCTGTTTACAGCCTCCCAAGAGCTGGGAATACAGGCATGTGCCACCATGCCCAGTCTCAGTTGCCATCTCTGCACACCCTGGGGCCAGGCTGGGGGATCAAACCCCTGACTCCTACATGTGCTTGCAGATGCTTTAATCCACTGAACTATTTGGCTGGCCCCCATTTTTCTTGACTTCAATCGATCTGGGTTCTTTTAAAGGAAAAAAACAATAAAAACTGGATAAAATTTAAAAACTAGATTGTAGGAGAGTATCATTGGTTAGTACATTCCATATTGTTATTGTCAAAATAGTTGTTTATATTATAAGATACAGGCATGAAAAAAAATTGATCAAACAATAGAGGCACACCCCTTTCTTTCCAATAAACTAATAGCAATTAGTAGTATACCTATCATATATCTATGTATGTGTATATGTATATATACATATATATTTATATATATATATATTTTTCCTTTCCGTATTCTTTCCTTTCCTCCATTCCAATTTCTTTTTTGTTTTGAGCAGTTTCTTTCCATTTCATAATATCTGTTGTACATTCTTGGTCCTTTTTACTCTTTCAGTTTTTTATACTAGATATGCAAGACTGGTTTATTTTACTTATGAGTATGGACTCAAGTTGTATCCATTTCCCTACAAATGTTTTCAAGTTTATCCTTTGTAGCTGAGTAGTACTCCATTGTATAAAAATGCCACATCTTTTATTCATGCCTCTGTTGATGGACATTTGAGTTATTTTGAAGATTTAGCTATGATCAATTGTGCTGCTATAAATGTGGGTGCATATGTATTGCTTTGGTGTAATGTTTTTAATTTTTTTCTGGAAAAATGCCCAGAAGGGGACTAGCTGGGTCAAATGAGACCTCTGATCCTACGTTTTTGAGGAATCACCACATTGATTTTCAAAAGTATTTGCATCATTCTGCATTGCTACCAACAGTGAACAAGCGCTCATTTTTCCCAACAGACTCCTGTCATTCTTAACTTTTGTCTCATCTAGCAGCTGCTGGATTGATTCCTCATGGTCCCTTGCTATTTTTTTTTTTTTTTTTTCTTTTTTCAGTTACCTACTTGGTATGGGGTCTCACTATGTAGCTTGGACTCATAGTGATCCTCCTGTTTTCAGCCTCCCCAGTGCAGGGATTACAGGTGCATGCCCCCATAGCCCAACTTGTTCACCTGCTTAGTGTGCTCCAGAGGTTGGGCTGGCATGACATGCAGGACTGGGGATTGAACCCTTGTCCCTGCACTTGCCAAAGCAGTTGCTTAGTCCACAGAGCTATCTTGCTAGCCCTTTCCCTTGCCATTTTTAAGGAATCTTTCTTCACATGATTGCTAAACACAAGCCTGTGTTTTATATCAAAGATCCTGTCCTCAGATGGCTTAATCTGTTTCCGATACTCTCAATGGAATTTTTATTGTCCTGAATTAGCTGCTTGAATTTGACTTATGGAGTCCATTTCTTTCCTGTGCTGAGTGTTTGTGGCTTCCATACTTTCGTGAAACTCCTCTATTTGTGTGTGTTTGCTCTTGAGTCACTAAGCACAATTTTCATTCTGGACACTATCTTTGCAGTTATCTGAGAAATTATTTCTGATTTGATTTTTCTAGAGCCTCATTCACTTGCTTTCTTGTTAGCACTTTAAAGAAGCCAAGTGGGTGGCTTTCAGATTGTCCCACCTCATTGCCCCCTGGATTTGCCTTTTGTGAACTGGATGTCTGGGATTGCATCTTATTTAAGTGTCTTTTTGTTGTGTTTTCTTTTAGTTTAATTACTGGAGTGATACTTGTAAGTTACTATGGTGGATTGCTTTATTGCTTGTATTTAGAACTCTTAACAAATGACTACATCTTTGAGGTATCTTCCAGTTGTAGCTAGTTTTTGGGGTTTGAGTCTATTGCAAGATCCTGTGTCTTCAATTTGTTTGTGATGAAAAGTTGCTGCCTGTTTGTCCCAGCCTTTGGTTGTTTGACCCTATACCACAGTATTTTCTGTGCCCTTTAGTAAATGTCAATCTTGGAATACCAGAAAGAATAGCCATTTAGAACAATTGGGCACCTTCCTGGCATGCATAAGATCCTGAGTTTGGTTCCCATTCCAAAACAAAAAAGAAAACCAAAAAAATGAAAACAACAACAAAAAACGAACAACAAAGAAAAGAATATTTATGCCACTTTTGTCTATAGTGCCATCAGCAGTGACAATAGCATCAAACACCGCCTAGAAAATGCTAAACAGGTAACCATTAATTTGCCACCTTTAACTGTATGAACTAGACTTGTGATTATTTAGCAAGGTCTAAAACAAACCAAAAAATCATATTCAGTATATAAGCCCTTAGTATATCTATTTTTCCCTCAGGTTAAAATTTAAAATGAATTAGGGAGAATATAGAGAAATGGAAGAGGAAAAGGTTAGATGTTGGACTGAAGGACAAAGGGAGATCACACTAACTTTGGGAAACTGGTGCAGAGACTAGAGGGAGAGAGAGAAGAAAAAGATAAAAAGAACAGAACAGACCCACAACCAGAAAGAGTCTTGGAACCACAGTCACAGGCATATAAGTACAAGATGAGATCATAAAGGAGGAAAAACAGAAATAAAACCACCAACTCCCTACAACAAAAGAAAAACAGAGAGAGCGAGAGAGAGATCTACTTCCAGATTTGTCTTTGCTGTCACTGGTAAACATCTGGAGACAGGGTCCCAGTCCATGCTGATCTATCCTAGCATGCCAGCAGTAGATTTTTGGTGGGGTAGTACATAACGTCAGTGAGCCTGCACCTTCTGTGGAGACCAGACTCATTTGGCCTGCAGTTGGCAGCATACCTTCTATAGGCCTGAGCTCTGCTGGGAGCCACTAGATGGAGCCAGCAGCTGCTCTGAATTCAAAGCTCAGCCATCCCCTCCCCAAGATGGCTCCCTACAATTACCCTTCCCTATGGGATGGCGAGCCGTCAGCAGTCATTGACAGTACAATTCTTCATGTCCCCACTGCTCCCCTCCACTGCTGTGTCTCACCTGGAGACCTCTATCTCCTTCCTCTTTGTTGAAATTTCTCTCTTTACTCTCTTTGTGGGCTTCAATTCATGCTCCTTTCTTAGTGTAGGGGACCCACTTCATCTTGTCTTCCTCACATTGTGTGTATGTGCGGGTTTGTATTTGGGGGTGCTTTGCAGCTCATTCTGAGGACTTTCCCCTGAACCATTATGGGAAGTCATTGGGATTTTAAGTCAAGTTAATTTAGATAGGGTACCAGAGTTTTCAGAAATACATCTGGAAATTACAAAGAAAATACTGTAGGTAAAATGTATTATCAGGTGTTCTTAGGCCTCTTCTGGCCTCAGACTCACTGTGATCCTCTTACCCCATGCCCTGAAGTGCAAACTTTTAATGGAAAAATATTTTACAGTATGCTAATAAGTGCTTATATGTATAAGGAAAAGTGTACGAGAGCGTCAGTTTTCTTTTAAATTTAAAAGAGCCACTTAATATGGAGAGTTTTATATTTAAGTGTTAAAGTAACATAGCTTTGAAAATGAAGCGTGATCTGTTATGACATGTTCTCTGAAAAAGCAAATTGTGCTGTCATAAATAGATTCTGTCACTTCTGGTAGAACTCTGTCACTTCTGATAATACAGCAGTAAAGGAGATGACCTGAAACATGTACATCTTACTTCCTCCAGGAAGATAGCTACTTATTTGTATTTCATTTAATGAATTTGAGATAAAAAAATAAATCCTAATCTTTTCCATGAAGTAGTTGCTCTTTCAAGTTACCATGTAATTGTAAAAAAAACTTGTGGTAAGCAGAGTTTTTTCAATTTCATCAAGTGTTAGTAGTAACCATTTTGATTTTTAAATTATTAAATTTTACTCAAATAGAAATGTTACATTTAGTTAGTAGGTCAGTCTAGGAAATCTGTTTGCCAGTGTTACGCCCTCAAGTACTTTTTTGCTTTTTGCCTTTTGCCTCCATACCCTTTTACTCTCCCTGTGGCGAATGAGACAGCTATTTTGGTCCTGTCTCTCATTTTTAATCTCCTCTGTACTGTGTAGACAAGACAGAGTCGAGATAATCTTGGTTGCTAAATTAAACTAGATTAGTTTGAAAAGGTTATGCAGCAGTTGATTTGAACAGTTAACTCTTTTTGGCTGGTATTCTTACATTGGACAATCACTATTCCTTAAACTTGGTTTTCAGAGCCCTGTATTTATTTCCCATTAACTGTGTAGCCCTCTATTATGATCAGGTTTTGTTTGTTTGTTTTTAGTTTTAGTTTTTGTTTTTTTGGTGGTACCAGGGATCAAACTCAGGCTCTTATGCTTGCCAGGCATGTACGTATTCCCCTGGTCTATCTCCCTGGCCGCTATGATCAGATAATTTGTTTACTGTCCCCAAATAATACTTAGTAATCTGTGGGCCTAAGTCTGTCCCAGGCATTTGCGTGTGTCTGTTTCTGCTTGTTGAACTTCCTTTTGTCATCTCCATTTGTCCAAATTCTTCCCATATTTCAGGACCAAAGCCCAGTAAACCTATCCTATTTATCTTGGCGTAAAGTTAGTTTTTCCTCCTTTGGATTTTTATAGGAATCATCATTGACAATTAGCCTTTATGTGTATCCTGGAGAAAGAAAACCAATAGAGGGGTTGGGGAGAAGGAGCACAGAGAGAGGGCAGAGAGAGAGAGAGAGAGAGAGAGAGAGAGAGAGAGAGAGAGAGGAGAAGGGGAGGGGAGAGGAGAGGAGAGGGACCAATAAATAGATGTTTATTATAAGTGTAACGGTTGATATATTGTATCAACTTGAGCAGTTGAAAAGTTTTATTAAGCCACTTAAGAACCAAGGTTCTCCCTTTGTAAACATCTCATCCTGAGTTTGTGGAAGGGGAGGGTATGGAGATGATTTGGACAGATAGGCAAGGTATACAATATAAGGCAAGAAAAGAAGCTTGTTCCCTCCACCCTTGTGCTCTCGGGGCTTTTGCTGTTTTTCTGCAGCCTTGAACTGTTGTCTCTGTGCTATGCCACTCTGCCTTGGAGCCAGCTGATTACGGACTGAAACTGCCACATACTGTGAACTACATATTTACTTATTTTCTTTCTTTCTTTTTTTTGTGGAACCGGGGATTGAACTCAGATCCTTGTGTTTGCTCTTTCTTTCTTTCTTTCTTTCTTTCTTTCTTTCTTTCTTTCTTTCTTTCTTTCTTTCTGTATTTGGTACAGGATTTCATTATGCAGCTCCAACTCGTAGTGATCCTTCTGTTGTCAGCCTCTAGTGCTGAGATTACAGGCGGGTGCCACCATGCCTGGTTTTGGTATCTGGCTCAGCACACCTGGGGCTGGGGCTGGCACAGCATGTGGTGCCAGGGACCAAATCCCGGTCCCTGCGCTTGCCTCAGCAGGTGCTTAGTCTGCTGAGCTATCTCACTGGCCCAATCCTTCCTTTCTTAATTTTGAGTGGTGAACATTTTGTCTCAGCAGTAAGAGAAAATGAACCAAGACGGTAAGGACGTGGCACAGGCAGGTAGAGAAGCTGACAAGTCCCCAGATAGCAGAATAAGCTGGAAAGCTGGAGAAGAACCAGGAGAGCCCCTGGTGTATGGGGCGAAGGCTGGCAGGCAGTGTTTCCATTTGAAGGCAGAAAAAGGCAAATGTCTCAGTTTGTAGGCAGGTAGAGGGCTCGTTAGTGTTTATTTTGCTGTTCATTAGTGTGCCTTGGCTTACCAACTAATAAGCATTTTGAGGACAGGGAATGCAAATCATATTTGCTTTTACCATTTATAGGGGTTTTTTGCTTTTTTTTTTTTTTTTTTTTTTTTTTGAGACAGGGCCTTACTATTATGTAGGCCAGGCTACCTCACACTCACATTGTCTATCTTACCTCAGCCTGCCAAGTGCTGAGATTATAGGCCTGTGCCCCACACCCAACATTATCCATGAGTTATTACCTCCTTGCATGTAATAGTGC
>NW_004524662.1:4581673-4583017 GCF_000260255.1 Octodon degus | reverse complement strand
AAATCATATTTGCTTTTACCATTTATAGGGGTTTTTTTTTTTTTTTTTTTTTTTTTTTTTTTTTGGAGACAGGGCCTCACTACTATGTAGGCCAGGCTACCTCAAACTCACATTGATTATCTTACCTCAGCCTGCCAAGTGCTGAGATTATAGGCCTGTGCCCCACACCCAACATTATCCATGAGTTATTACCTCCTTGCATGTAATAGTGCATTAATATACTGTATAAAACCATAACATGTTAGAGCTTGAAGGAATTTTTGAAGTTATTTTAGAATTAGAATCAGGAGTAGCTTTAAAATGGGAAGAGTAATAAAATCTTTCCCCTTAGTGGTTGGAAGAGTAAAATGAAATAATATAGTGGAGTAACATCCTAGTGCCTGTCATACAACAAACGTATCAATAGTTGCTTTATCTTGTGCTAGAAAAAGCAAGTCATTTATTAAAATGTTTTTCTTCTTTTTTTTTTTTTTTTTTTTTGCTTAGGAATAAGAAAATAGTGCAGGCTTCTGTAATGTGAGGAATTAGATAATGTTCATGGAGATTTTACCTCTTTTTCTCTTTTCATGTAATTAAAAACATGCATGGAAAGGAAAGGATGTATGGTAAATTAGTTGTTCATATTCCCAAGTATTGAACATACTTAATTTGAGATTATGGCTTTATTTCAAAAAAAATACAATTATTTGAGGCAGAGTGTTCTTATGTATTCCAGATTGGCCTTGAAATACTGTGTAGTCCAGATAGGCCTCAAATGTGGGGCGATACTCCTGCCTCAGCCTCTTGAGTGCTTAGATTATGGGTGTGCCCCACCACACCTGGCTCAAAATGGGTATTATTTGACATGTTATTGATTCATATTGAGATTCTGAGTAACCATTCAAACATAAAACATTATAATCCATCTTTTGGATTATGGTTATATTAAAGCTGTAGTTGAAATAGTGTCGGGGCCGGGGAGATAGCTCAGTGGAAAAAGTACTCCCCTGGCAAGTGTAAGGGCCTGAGTTCAAACCCCAGTTCTGCCCAAAAAATAAATAAAGAAATAAAGAAAAGAAATAGTGTCAACACACTACAGTACTCCAATTTGAACTTAAATTTTTCTTCAGAGGTCTTCAGTCAATGGAAATGAAATTGTTTTTAATTTTTTTCTTTCTAGAGTTCCTCATAAGCACATCTTAAAACCTTCAAGATGGTTCTAGCAGATCTTGGAAGAAAAATAACATCAGCGTTACGCTCACTGAGCAATGCCACCATTATCAATGAAGAGGTATGTAAAATACTATGAGATATGTGTGTATAATTGTATATCCTAACTAGCATTAGGAAGCTAGATTATAAATA
>NW_004524662.1:4573536-4581418 GCF_000260255.1 Octodon degus | reverse complement strand
GAGAGAATGGGAACTCGCTTAGGTGGGCAGGAGGTGGGACAAAACTATGGTCAACCAATGGGATTACGTATGGGACAGGATCTTTTTCTGTTGGGGGTTGGAATGCGGGATAGGGTCTCTTTCTGTTGAGGGTTGGGCTAGTGACTCACTTGGGTCTTTGCAGGTGATTGATACCTAGTTAGAATATCAATCCCAGGTGCTACTCATTTAGCATTTGTTTGGCCTTTTGGTCTTTAGGTCTGGTTCACAGCAGGAGCATCCCCCTCTCCCACAGTTGTAAGGCATCTCATCTGTACTAGATCTCCTTTGAGGGCCTGGCCCTGTCTGACTGCCTATAATATTTTTATTTAACTCGGCTGCCTACAATATTCCCCCCTCTGAAGAAGTAACCTGAACTGCCGTGAAGGGAAATATGGGCGAAGACTGCTTTGGCTTCTTCACGCTGAAATGGGTTGTAGTTGTTGACCGGCAGTCATATATTCTTCAGAGGTTCTATCTAAAGGCCCTCAATAGATGACAGGCATTTTTCTCTTGGGTAGACATATAGCTTTGAGTCTGGAGGAGACAAAGCCAAAGAAACAAGTCAAATAATCACAATAGGATAATTATGAAAAAGATGAGTTAGAACTTTTTGTAGGTTTATTAGCATATATCTCTTAAATGTGAGGTTTAATCCCTTTTATCTTTTATGGCCATTGTATATTGTCTCAAACAAACTGGCCTGTTCTATTTTACCAACTCTATTATTACTTGGGGCACATGGATTGCCATAAATAGGGAAAACACTGAGTATTCTAGTTTGTATGTGGGGTCAGTGGCTGGGTAACTACCTGTGGAGGGCCACCGGAGCAGCTCTCCTTGAAAGAAGAGCGACTATCTCCATTTTGACTGAGCCTGACCCTATTTCCTATGTACAGAGCTGGCTAGGACTTCTGTTTATCAATTGACCTTAGGTAAATGTAGGCCACCTACCTAGCTCAGCTCACAATGATTACCTACTTCCCACAATTTTTAGTCAATCCTCCTCAAGTCACTTTCCTACTGAATAAAAACCAGGTGAGACCCTGGGTCATTCTCTTGGTTTTGGAAAGCCATCTTTGTGGCTGGACTTAGAGTCCCTTGACTCCTCGATGATTGAAAATATAATTTAGTGTCTTTATTTTTCCGTGGGTTGCATTGAAAGTGGTAGATTGGAATCAACTTGATGGGATTCCAATAATGTAACTTTGGGATTATAAATATTAGCTTTTTGGATGGAGGTGAGGATCTGGAAGTGTCTTCTATAACTATTGATAAATCTGTATGAGCTTCTATCAAATATCAAACAGGCTTTTCCTTATGTTGGCAGTTAACACGGGTTCCTTTAGACTGAGAGGTAAAGACTCATGATCTTATCAATCTGAAACTTTGACTTTATCATGAACACTTTTTTTTTCTCTAGCAGCTTTGTACATTTCTGCTTAAATTGTCTCTTCTCTGTCTATATCTAGGAAAGCATAACTTTTCCTGTTTTTCTACTGGCCTTCTTTTTCATAGGATGTTAGTATTACTATTTTATTTTTCATCTATAATTTTATTTTGTATCCTTTCTAGAAACACCTCAACTGAAACCAATTTATTCCTGTAAACCCTTCTTACTTCTACAGCTTGTGTCAGATATCTGGGGCCCACTGAACAACATAGAACCTTTTGGTTTTAGATTTTACCTGCATGATTACCTGGGTTTTGGATCTTCTAGAAATAACAAATTATCTGAGAGGTTAGAACGTATATAATCAAAGCATGAACATTCAAGCTAACAGGTACATTTATAAACTTCTTTGAAACCTAGCAATTGTAACTCACTAGCTCTTAGACCCATTTATTTATGGAGTCTGACAGTTTGCTATAAGCTCCTCTAGGTTTAGTTAAGAGAGGTCACACATGTATTTCCTATCAACATGAAATACCTGCATTATATCAGAAATCAACCAGGTTAACTCATACACTTATGAAATACACATCATTTAGTCAGATTAAACCAATGAAATACCTTTTAAGTCCTTGTACATGAATAACAATATATATTACATTTGTAAAACATCAGTTTTAGCATCATTTGATTAGTAAGCAACCTGAATATATATTGCAATATCTCAGTTATAGTTAAAGCATTATACCTTTTAAAGTCTGTCTCTGTTGAGGTACAATGACTGGAAGGAAAGTCAGGGTTGGAGAAGGACAAAGAGACCTGTGCCAATGTCCAGCAATAGGCTGGATTTCTTTTTCCTCTATAGTCATGATTACTCAGGGCTCCTCCATGGAGATAACAGGTAAAGACTGTCTGGCCAGAGGGAGGAGGCAGGCCCAGCACCCTTGAGTCCTGTTGGACCACCTGGAAAGCTGAGTCTGAGTTCTGGGGCCTCTGCCTCAGAGTGCAGTCTCACTTTTAGTGGCTGCCTTGGCAGTCAGGGCATGGCTTGTGGGCCTCTTGAGGCAGTCCCTCTTATACTGGTTTTGCTTCTGACAGCAGTAGCAGATGAACGTCATCATTGTTGAGCTCTTCTTGGAGCCAAGAGAATCAGACTTCAGGTGTCTGTTTTGAGGCCACAATAACGACAGCCATTTTTGATCTCTTTGTTTTTTCTCCCTGATTTACTCCCAGTTCCAATTATAGGACACTTAAACAGTTTTTACTGAAGTATCAAATGAGCTGTCTGGAGCAACAGCTATCTTTTGTAGCTCTTCAACTTATCTGTAAGAGTAATCTGTCTGTCTATTGAATTAACATCTCACAAAGTATGTTTTACCAGTCCCTCTATTAAACATTTTAAGAAATCAGAGGGGTGTTTATCTTTTTCCTGATAAATAGCTAACATTTAATAACTGAAGACTTGATTCTAGTTCTTAGACCTTGAAGAATACACAGTTGAAAGAAAATATCTTTTCCATTTTTCTGCCTGGCTATTAGCAGCAGGGCTCTGACTGGTTGGGCTCCAGTGGGAACAGGAAATTTCACTGGTTGTTCATCTTTTGAGTTCTTATAACAATATAATATTCCTCTCTAAATGTAATAGCAGCTTATAAGGCTACTTGCTTTTCATAGAAGTCAAAGCTTGGTTTAAGATTAACATTATATCTCTCCAATCTAGTTCATAAGTCTGAATAAATCCTCTAAAAGACATCAATGTACTTATCAGGGTCATCTAAGGAACATGAACTCTGGAAGTTCCAAATTTTTTATTTATTTCTTTAAAAGGTATTGTCCTTGAGGAGCTTGCATAAACCCAGCTAAGAATGGATGTAGCTTTGTAGAGGCCTGGATTATAGCTGTTTTAGAAGTCCACACCCTCTAGACTAGAAAGGCAAATAGGGGAAACCTTACTTTCACCAATGGTGGGCGGGGCTGAACTGTCTGGTTTTTCTGTTGCTCACATTTACATTTTAAAATTTAAATAACAATGACCTTCTTAATGAAAACCAAATCTGAACGTAAGACATTTTTACCATTTTCCTTTTTACGTTATCTTTTTAGTTATAAACTAGCATCACAGTTGATACTTTTCATTTTATTTAAATGGCTCTTTTTAACATGTAAGGATCAAACATCTTCCAGTGCCTAATGAAGCACACTCTAAAGGAGTAAGAGACTTTGACTGTGAAATAACCTGGAATTCAGTAGAAATTACCTTTCTGGGCATCCCCTCCTTTTTTCTAATTGATTCCTTCACCCAGCCGTCCCTGAGTAGCCCTCTCCAGAGCAGATGGATGCTCCTGTTGGAGAGAAGGGAGACAAGATCCCACCAGCCTATCCACCTCGAACTGCTGCATGATTCCTATCTCCTGAAACATCTCACAAACCCTTTACTTACTCTTATTGAATATGTGTAAGTTACAATTGGTCTGGTTACCTGAATGTCTATAGAAGGAAGCATTAACTATGTCATAAAAGGTCAGTTAGAAGTGAGCACTTCTCAGGTTACAAAGATCACTTTAGAGATAGATACAACCATTGACTGGAGAGATTTGACCCCGTGCATTGAACCAGTCTCCAGACATTTGATTTCCATCTGATCACCTAGGTAAACATTTCTAGCAACTAAACAAGATTTAACCTTGAAGCTCACAGGTGAAACTTATATTTATCATGTAGCAGTCACATTTTACATGTTGGTAAAGACAATATAGCTGGCAAAAATCTTACTCTTAGTTAACACATAGAGCACAGATGTGAACTTCCCCTGATAACCAATATTGTAAACTGTCTCAGCCTTATTTCTGAAATAGTGACCCAATAGTTCTACTGAAAAGTTCTGGTAGAAGTCCTACTTTACTAGCAGAGAGAGAGAAAGTACAGTAGGTAAGTGGAGATGATTCAGTGGTCAAGAGCCAGTTTCCACCAAGCAACCTTCAGGTTTGGCGCCTTCTCCCCTCAGGCATTCTTGGTTTCTTTTGGCCCACAAAACCAGAGATGTCTCCAGAAAGGAATCCAGCAGTTTCTTTGGTTAACATTTCATCAGCCATAGGCTTCAATGGGGATTCACCAAAGAACAGCTTGGAAACCTGTCCTCTGCTTCAAAGAGTGGCAGCTGCTCTAAGAGCATTTACTAGCTGACAGAGTAACCACTGTTTGTCCAAGTTCTATAAGGGATAGTTAAAAGCCTGAACAAGATTACCTAGTACTTTACATTAAAGGCTTTGAAGTCCACAACTTATCTCTTATGCACCTAAATGATAACCAGACCTAGGAGAAAAGATTGAATCCTCCCTCACACTAAATGTGTTTTGGTCCCATAAGTGTGCTGCTTTTGGAGATAGCTCCTTCTGGTGAAGTCGGTTCTCTCCACCGTGTCTCAGGTTTAGCCTCCCGAAGGAGACCTGCCCAGAACACTAAGCCAGGACATGGCTTTTATATGTGTCCTCCTGGACAGGCATAGTCCTCTTTGTCTCATCTGACCCAGAGACGGGGTGTGTGTCCTTTTTCTAAAATGACTTCTCTGTCTTGGACGTTAATAAACACTCATTTTCTAAGGGCTTCACTTAGTTGGAATGGTCAGAGTTTTCCTAATTTTATATGCCTCTAAAAAGGAAAGTACAAAGAGGTGGGAAAATTAGGAGTAAAGTCAAAGCAAGGAATCTGAAACAGATCAGGCTTGACATTCCCTCTAGCATGTAGAGGGACATCAGAACCAGTCCATCCCAGTGAAACCTGTCCTCCAAGTCTTTAAGAACGGTTGCTGACCTAATGTCATTTAACTGGCAAAAGGAGTCCCGTGTTTCATATACAGGCATGTATATTTTTTAAGTCCAAACTGGCTAAAAGTCCCATTTTACAAAAGTTTATATAAATTCCACTAGGAGGCTTACTAATGTTACTCTTTCTAGTGCTATTGTCTAAATTCAAGCAAGGAATTCCAGTATATTTAGGAATACCAGTTCAAATGCAACATATGCAAGTGCAAAATAATCATAAGATGTCCCATTAAAGAAATATAAACTTGTAATATTTTCATATTTTAACTTAGATTTACGAGCAACATTTTGACCAACATTTTACCAACAATATAAGAGACAAAACAGAAGCATTTGTAAGCAATTTTAACAGTACTGTGTGAAACAAAACTGTATGAGGCAAAGCATGAACAATTATGAGCAATGGACAAAGATATATTAACATATGAAACATAAAATTTGTTACCTAAGCAAGTCCCAATCCAGACTTTATGAAAGAAAAGCAAACTCATACCTCCGTCCAATGATCTCGGTGGGAAACTCCAAAATGATACAGGGAAGAAAAACTGGTCTCGGGTGGGTGACCTCCAAACCATACAGGGAACCTCCAAATGACATAGAGAAAAACAATCTCCCGACCTGACCTGCACGAATTCGTGTTCTCTAAAACCGAAGAATGAATTTTAGGAACAAACGGAGGTTATGAGCAGAATATATTTACTGAGAGAAAGAAAGCTCCTGTCCAAGAGAGGGACAGGAGGGGGGCCCGAGCGGGTAGTTCCCCCGCAAAAATGTTTTATGTATAAGAATATTTCTTTTGAGGGCTGGGGAGATGGCACAGTAGAATAAGTGCTTGCCTGGCAAGCGCAAGGGCCTGAGTTCAATCCCCGGGTTCTGCCAAAAAAAGAAAAAAAAAATTTTTTTTTTCTTTTGAAAATGACCAAAGTCCTGACCTACAACTTAATTATCTTGCTTCTTCTTGACTAGGCATGTATTTGTCTTGCTTTTCTTAGTGACATTTAACATTCTTATCAAATGCTTTTTTTTTTTTTTTTTTTTTTTTGTGGAACCAGGGATTGAACTCAGGCCTTTGTGCATACAAGGCAAGTGCTTATTCTACTGAGCTATCTCCCTGGCCCAAATGTTACTATTTTATCTTGATTAATTTGATTCATTTTCTCTGAAATCAGTATTTTGGAGATTTTGTCAAATGACTACTTATATCTGAAATTTTTTTCTTCCTGCATTTACTTTATTTTTTAAAAAAAAAATTTTTTTTTGGTGGAACCGGGGATTGAACTCAGGCCCTTGTGCTTGCCAGGGAAGCACTTATTCCACTGGGCCATCTCCCCGGCCCCATGGCTTTATTATTTTAGGATACTTTTTTTTCTTGTGTTTTTTTTGCCTCTGATAATCTTAATGGCTTATTTTCCTTTTTTGTGTCTTATTTAATGTCTTATTAATTGAAAGGAGGTGATGTAGTCCACAAGTATACTTTATATTTTACATTAGGAAAGGGAAAAAGTATTGAATTTCATGTTAGAAGCTTGGTTATAGTTAAACTTTAGCCACTTAGTGCCTCAGTGGTACCAATTTGGGCAAGTCAGTCTCAGATTCTTCAATGTATAAGACAAAACAGAATTTACTTTGAAAAATGTTTTTAAAAATAAAATAAACTAATAAATTGAAAGTACTTTCTAACTTGGAGGTTTGAGGAAAATTCTAATACAGAATTTGGTGTCAACACATTAGCAAACTAATGAAATTAAGTTTGAGAACATCTTAGAACTCACTTAGTCTAACCTGTCATTAACAGAAACAAAAAGTTTCACGGGTTTGTGTATTGGAATCAGTTATATTTTTTCCTAATTCTTAAGCTAAGCAGCTGGGAAGCCAGAGGCAAGAGAATCTTAAGTTTGAGGCCAGCTTGGACAAGTTAGCAAGACCTTGTCCCAGAATAAAATAGTAAAATAAATTTGAAAATACAAAACTGGGCTGCTGATGTGGCTTAGTGAGAGAGTGCCTTGGATTTGAACTGTAGCAGCCCCTTTACCCCTGAAAGTCATTTAAATCATACTCTTGTAGTACAGAATATATAAAAAAACAGCTTTACAAAGTTTCTGCTGTTATGCAGTCCCTGTTTTCTTTGCATTGACAAGAGAACAAAAGGAAACCTAAGGCGTGCTTGATGAGAAGTCAAATAACAGATCTTTTTGAATTAGGCAACTTCCTGTTACTGGTTTTATTCTGCTAGCAAATTAACAAGGAGAAATCCCAATAAGGAAAGATCTATTACAGTTTTATCAGACCCCTTTAATAGTTGAGAATTGATTCAAGAAGTAGTCGAGGAGAACAGCTATCTCTAATAAGTCAACCAGTAACAAATGCTAGAGGGGCTGTGGGGAAAAAGAATGCTTCTCCACTGTTGGTGAGAGCGTAAGACTGTTGGAACCACTATGGAAATCAGTGTAGAGATTCCTCCAAAAACAAGAATTAGAAGTCCCATTTGGCCCAGATATTCCTCTTCTGGGTATTTTTCCAGAAGAACTGAATACTGCAAAATATGTGCACCCATTGTATACCAGTGCAATTTGTTATAGCTAAATCTTGGAAACAAAACCCAAATGTCCATCAATTGAGGTATGAATAAAAAAGATGTGGTATTTTTATA
>NW_004524662.1:4564766-4573311 GCF_000260255.1 Octodon degus | reverse complement strand
TGTAAACATCATACTGTCTCACTACTGTAAGGACCTGAAAGAGTAAATGGGATCCGAAAGATACAATGGATATTGTGAAAGGAAGCGAAACTGTTCAAAGGGAAAGAACAACTGGCGTGAGGGAAACAAGAAGAGAAAGAAACAAGGAAGAGATAAAGAAATATATGTGTATATACACATGAGAGCTTGGATAATTGTACTGTTGATTTCTGTTGGTCTGTTGTCAAAAGGAGCCATTAATGCTTAAGTTTTTTTTCTCTTTCCTTTTTAATTTTTATGATTTTTTAACCAATTTTACTGACTTATATCTGATAATCTGAACAACTAATTTGAAGGCGACAATATTCAGTATAACAACTCTTGTTGAACTCCTATCATTTTGTTTAGTGGTAATCTATCATTTCTAATATTTTTTAAATATTTTTAATGTATATGTGTATATATGCGTGTGCATGTGTATTTCATAGTAGATCAGTGAGCATAATGTTCACTTTGTTAGCCAGTGTTAGAGTTTATATCTAGATGTCCCCCAAAGCTTCATCCACTCACAAATAAAGCATTTAAAATGTAATTGAAAAAAAAAAAGAAGTAGTCGAGGGCCTAAATTTTTGCCAACTTTTTGCTGCCACTAGTGATAAAGGAGTGAGCAAAAGAGATAAAAATTCCTCCACTTATAAGCTTGTGCTCAGTCATAGTAACACTTAGGTATATGAAGAATGAAGCTTCATAGTTTCTTAAGACTTCATGACCTTTTTTTTTTTTTTTTTTTTACTTCATGACCCTTTAACCTTAGCATCGTACAACCAAACAAATGTATGGTGAAGTATGACAAAGGACAGTTATTAGTGTTGAGTAGTTTTCTTTCCACCTTTATTCCTTTGCACTGTGAAGAAATGGTAAGACCAGTAATTCTGTTCTGTTGCATTTTCCTTTGTGGTAGTCCAATTAAGAAAAGCAGATGCTGTGACTATATGTCACTACCGATCAATGTCAGAGTTCTTCAGCAACATACAAAACATTATTGGCATCATTTATTGTGTAATAACTTTCTTTACTTGGGTGTTATTTTGTTAATACTTTATTTTTTAATTTTTAAAAAGTTAGGGCCAGTGAAATAGTTCAGCAGACCAAGTGCCTGCTTAGGCAAGTGCAGGGACTTGCGTTCAATCCTCCGTACTGCCTGCTGTGCCTGCCCCGCCCCTGGGTGTGCTGAGCTGGGAACTGAGTTCAGGGGTGGTGGTGCACACCTGCAATCCCAGCACTGGGGAGGCTAAAAAGAGGAGGATCACTACGAGTCCAAGCTGTGTGGTGAGACCCTGTGCCAAATACATTAAAAAATAAATAAATTTTATAAATAAAATAAAAATTTTTATTAGTACACATTTGCAGTACATAATGGTTACATTCATTGTGGAGAGCTGGAGCATGTGCATAACACATCTTAATTCTTTTTTTTTCCTCTCATCCTCATCCTTTCCTTGTTGCTACTTTGTGTATTTTTTTTTTTATAATTTTATTTATTTATTTATTTTGTGTGTGTGTGGCCTGCTCAGCCCAGGAGGGGGCGGGGCTAGCTGGCATGTGGTGCTAGGGGATTGAACCGCGGTCCCTGTGCTTTGCTTGGCTTAGCTTGTTCTAAGTAGGTGCTTTAGACCACTGAGCCATCTCACCAGCACCCTCTTGTTGCTACTTTATAGAAATAAAATTGTGGTAATTAATAGTATAGTATAAAACTACGGATGTTCTATTTTGACAAGAGAACTGAATAATTAATGTTTTCTCTTCAAAACTAAAGACTCTTATTCCATTTTGTAGTATTGTTTTTTATCTTCATTAAGTTATGATAGTATATGATAACTGGTCAACCATTTTTTAAATGTAATTTAAATAATACAATGCTGGGCCTGTTGGTGCATGCCTGTAATCCTAGCATTTGGGAGGATTACTGTGAGTTTGAGACCAGCCAGGGCTACATAGTGAGTTCAAGGCCAGCCTGAACTGCAGAGTGAGGTCCTCTCTCAAAAAAAGAAAAAAATACATGGAGTGCTTTTAAATTTTATTTTATTTTTTACAGGTATTAAATGCTATGCTAAAAGAAGTATGTACAGCATTATTGGAAGCGGATGTTAATATTAAACTAGTGAAGCAACTAAGAGAAAATGTTAAGTAAGTTGAATCAATTGGATAAAAAAACGGGCAGAATTAAATTTAGTTTACTGGAAGATGAATTATAATTTCAACTGAAAGCCTTGAAAAATTAAAGTCTTGCATCAGATATTTTTTGTTATGGGTCTTTATGATATAGACTTTATAAATCTGCAGTAATAATTGGACCCGTTAATATGAATGGTTGATATTAATATGATGAGCTGTAAAAGGCTCAAGTCAATAACTTCTGAGGATAACCCACTAATATTATAGACTGCTAGACAGTGTTGGATTGTTTAGCTGAATTCAAACACCTATAGTATTTAGATGCCAATAAAATATTCACCTCTGACAGGACTAAACAAAAAAAAGGGGATACAAAGGAAAGATCATTTTGTGTTTATATGTACAAAATAATTAGGATAGATATACAGCTACTTTCGCTTAATTCAATGAGAAAGAGGTATACTAATAGTGTTTGAACAGGATATCCTGTCTGCTTCTTGTACTGTGGATAACCACTAAGAAGATAACAATGTACAATGTATTAATTATCGAAACTGTCCTATTATTCAGCTTTGAAACTCTCATATTTATTTCTCAATAAAATAAAAAAATTTAAAAAAATATATATGGCAAATACTGTGATCTAATGATGACATATTGTATCACGTGTTGTAATATCACATTGTGCCTCATAAATTTGTACAATCATGTGCCAATTTAAAATATGTCTTAAAAATATGAATGGTTGAATAATCTCACATTTTGCATTTTGTGGAATAGAGCTTTTTTTAGATTACCTCAACTGACTTTTCTCTTTCCTACCCCAAATACCACTATCATGAAGGTCTGCTATAGATCTTGAAGAGATGGCATCTGGTCTTAACAAGAGAAAAATGATTCAGCATGCTGTATTTAAAGAACTTGTGAAGGTAAGAGTTTATCAAGATTGTGCTATGGTTTTCTAGATTCAGTGAATAAAAGTACTCTAGCATGCTGTGGAATGCTTTTAAATATATTTTTATAACTAAAATATTGAAGGATTGTTAATTTTTCTAAAGCAGATTATGTTTTTGTTCTATAGACTTTTACTGATTACAGAATTCTAAAGTATATAAAGTTCTGTCCCTGGGGAAAAAAAAAAGTCAAAGCAAGTTGCAAAGAGTAAAACTTTCTTATACTTTATAGAAAAGCCTCTCTGAGTTTTTTTCCCCCTTAATTGCAACTTTGCCTAAAGATAGTCCTACTTTTTTGTATAGGAAAATCATACCTGACAAGTATTATTTTTTACACTTTTCATTGTAAGAAAAATTATCTTTGTAAAGACCAGGTATCTTGCCTAGATTATGAGCAATTTTGAGTTAGTAAATTTACTTTCATTTTATTTTATTTTTCGGTTATTGTGGTCTTGCTATATAGTTTTAGACTGGCCTTGAATTCACTTAAATAGCTCTTTGAACTTCCAGCACTCTTCTTGCCTCAGCCTCCCTGGAAGGAGGCTTCCAGCCTTCCAAGTCCTGGAATAACAGGTGTGCACCACCATGCTGGGCATTAGAGCATTTAAAATATACACAGGTTTAATGGTAGGAATATAAAGAAAAGAAGGGGCTGGGGAGATGGCTCAGTAGAATAAGCACTTCCCTGGCAAGCGCAAGGGCCTGAGTTCAATCCCTGGTTCCAAAAAAAAAAAAAGAATAGAAAGAAAAGAAAAGAATTGTCAAATTTTATAATGACAAATGTCTTCTAGTGATTTACTAATATTTTTTCCTACATGGTACAAATACTTTCATGTACTCTTAGTATCGGTGCTAATATATATTTTGGAAAAGTCTGGTTATCTCAGATAACTGTATCATTTCAGTTTAGTACAGTAGGCTAATAAAAAAAAAATTCAGACCTCTAAGAGGCAAGTGTTTATTTAGTTGATTCTGCTTAGATTGCAGTTGAGAAAAGTTACCTTGTTGCCTTGTTAATGACAGACCTGCGTATAATCTCCTGACTCCTTGTGGGGCATTTACTGAGTTATTTTTAGTTATTGTTTTCTTTTTTAATCTTTCTTTCTTTTTTTTTTTTTTTGGTGGAACTGGGGATTGAACTCAGGCCCTTGTGCTTGCCAGGCAAGCGCTTATTCTACTGAACCATCTCCCCAGCCTCAGTTGTTTTCTATCTAGTGCCTGAGGGCAGAAGAGGAAGCGTACGAATCATTAATGTTAGGGTTCTTTACAGGCAGTTCTGAGCTTCAAGAGCTTCCTTAAGAAGCTTTTTGAACCCTCAGTATTCCAGCCAGTGTGGCAAATGCTGCTGATAGCAGAGTTGATTACAGCTAGTCTATATGTGTATATATATTATAAATGAGAATATTTGCTCTAATATGAAAAAAAATATCAAAATTATGTACACAGTATGATACAGAACATTGGGATACAAGCAGATACCATTTCTGTATATGAGAAACACAACTTGCTCATTTACAAGTTATGTGAAAACAAATCAACTTTGTGAAAAGTACATGTTCAAAGTCTTTGAGTAAATATATATCTTAATATAAAATATGGCACCATATTCAAACTGAGTACACACCAAAAATGTAAAACAAATGACAGTATCCCAACCATGAACAAAAAGTAACAAAAATTTTTATGTACTACACCTAAATTAAAGTCCAAACAAAACTTACATAAATATTAACTGTAATTGAAAGCAAAAAATTTCAATTCATCATGCTTAATTAAAAGACATTATAGGGGCTGGGGAGATGGCTCAGTAGAATAAGCACTTGACTAGCAAATGCAAGGATCTAAGTTCAATCCCCGGTTCCGCAAAAAAAAAAAGAAAAGAAAAGACACCATAAATTAAGCTCAAAGGCACATAAAAACACCTAATTATGCCAACTCATTATTTTTATATTATATACTGGAGAAACATTAACCAGATATTTAAGTGACTTACTGAAAAACACATAATGTGTGTACTTTAGGATATTTCTATCTGGGTTTTTATTTTATGGAAATTTTATGGAGAAAGACATCAAGCATTTTGTGTTAATTAGTCCTATAGGTTTCCACTACGTGAGAATTTTTCACAGGATTATCAAAATAAACTTATATAAAGTTTCTCTCCAGTGAGACTTTTCACTTATTTGACAATATAAAAATTTAAAAGCTTTTCCATATATTTTATATACAGGTTTTCTGTCCAGTGTGTTATTTTGTCTTTTGCAAACACCAGAAATGCTGAATGCTTTTCCGCATTGCTTTCATATATAGATTAATGTCAAATGTGACAGCTAGTCTTCATAAAGAAGATGCCTATACTCTAGAGCAATGGTTCATGGAAGACTTAAGAAAAAAACTTTAAAAAAAAAAAAAAAAGAAAAAAACTTTATTATAAGGCCAAGACATCATTTGCTTTTTTTTTTTTTTTTTTTTTTAATGGTACTGATGATCAAACATAAGTTGCAAAGAATAAGACTATATTACAAATTAGTTGATGGAAGAGCCTCTCTGAGGTTTTTTTCTTTTAGTATCAGTTATTATCTGATGATAGCCCTGTTTTGGGGTTTTTTTTGGGGGGGGGTAGGAAAATCACATCTGACAATTTTTATTTTACATTTTTCATTGTATAAAGAAATAGAATATATAATAAAGTCCTTTTACACACTGAAATTTCATGATTGCCTTATTAATAGGAAAGCCCATGTGTGGCAGTTTAATTACAAATTGAGGTAGCTGCTGCTTTTATCTGACACCCTTTTTACTTGAATGAACAGAAGACTCAGCACTTTGGATGTTGAGACAGGATCTCCATGAGTTCAAAGCTAGGTTGGGCTACATAGTGAGACCCTGTTTCACAACTCTCTTTCTGTCCCTCTCTCTCTTATATACACACAACAGATTTTCCTATTCAAGTTTGCCCAAGCCTAAGTTTGTATCTAGGAAAGGGATAAGAAGATGTATTTTTCTTTTTCTCTCTTCTCACTGGCATCTATCTTCAAACTTCAGGTTTAACCCATGACCCTAATAGCAGTATTAGAATGGGCTTGACAAACTTTCTGTTAAGGGTTTAGGTTTGGGGCTGTGTGGTCTTTATTGCAACTGCTCAGCTCTGCTTTTGCAACACAGAAATAGTGAATGAAGGTGGCTGTGTTCATTACAACTTTAATAGGTTGCAACTTACGCGATATTAATCTACAGTTACACATTTATTATCATATGGAGATAAGTATTTCAACCTCCAAGTAATTGACTTAAAAGTGAGTTATTTTACATCAACTTTTACCAGCTGTCTACTTGTAATAACTTTATAGAATGGAAACTTTTTGGAATTGCAAAATTTAATGTTTGCCTGCAAATCCTTTCACACAACATTCATGACTTACCTCCTTATGAACGTTTGTCAGTGTGGTAGCTACTGGCCACATGTGCCTACTGTGCACCTGCAACGTGGCAAGTGTGAACTGAGCTGTGCCTCACATGTGAAATGCGCACTGGAGGGCAGAGGGCGGATTGCAGTGGTAGAGAGCTTGCCTAGTGTGCGCAAGACTTTTTCATTACAAGACCACTGAATGAGTGATTCAGTGAGTGTTGTAAATGAATGCACACTCTCTGAAGGCTTAGTACGGGGAAAAGGAACATAAACTATCTTATAGGTTACATTTTTTTTTAGTGCTAATATTTTGAACATACTGTGTTGAATGAAATACTAAAACCAAATTTAGCTGCTTTTATTTTTGTTAAGGATCCTACTAGAAATTTTAAAATTCACGTATGGCCTTGTGCTATATTTCTGCGGTGAGTAATAAAAGATTGCTCCTTTAAGTCATAATTTGTCTCACGTTTTATTTCATATTCCATCTTGTTCTATAAAATATTTTGAGTTACCTGTGACTTGAGATAGTAGTAAAATCTTGCTTATAACTTTATAATAGAATATTGTTAAATTTTGCTCTTGTATAAAGGGAACAATAGAGTTGTATTAGAATTGTAGGATCATGGTGGTTTTTATATGAAAATTCCTCAAACTATAACTTAAAATTTCTAGGGGGCTGGATTTTGAATATAAGTGTATATTAACCTGATTTTATTTTTATTTTATTTGTGATATATAGCTTGTAGATCCTGGAGTTAAAGCCTGGACACCCACAAAAGGAAAACAGAATGTGATCATGTTTGTGGGGCTGCAGGGGAGTGGGAAAACGACAACGTGTTCAAAGGTAAATCATACTTTTAAAAGCTATATAGAAGACACGTGCATTAAATCAAATTTTATGTGGTAGCTGGGCTGTATAACATTATTATTTTACAATTTCATGTTATTTGCTGTGTTCATTATGTTTTTGTGAGAGTTTTATTAGGAAAAATAGAATCCCAGTCTTACATAATTACTTTTGTGGAGAATGTCAGACTCAGAGTTATGATTTATTTTGTTTAAACAGAAAAATCATCCTATTCTGTAAGGCCAACAGTGTATGATTTTTGGAAAACAGCAAAGAAAAAAAAAAAACAGCCAAGAAAGTTTACAGTAATTTCTGTGACTAAAGAGTCCTCTTCGTGCCCTCTCTTGCATAATATCAGTCTTTATTTTGCATATCCTCTGCTACTCATTTATTATTTTATTTTAATGTATTTGGTTCAGGGTCCCACTATGCAGCTTGGACCCATGGTGATCCTCCTGTTTTCAGCCTCCCCAGTGCTGGGATTACAGGCATGCGCCACCATGCCCAGCCTTGGTGGCCAGCTCAGCGTGATGGCAGGGATTGAACCCCGGCCCCTGTGCTTGCCTAAGCAGGTGCTTAGTCCACTGAGCTATCCCACTGGTCCTCTTAGGCCATTCTTTAGGCATTATTCTACCCCTCCCTTTAAAGTTGCGTGCCTCAATATTATTGCCAGACTTTTTTTGTCACATGCCTCAATTATGTTACAGCTTTTGAATGGAAAAGTGGTGTTTTTTTTTAATGTATTTAATACAGGGTCTATAAGGTCTCACTATACAGATTGGACTCGTAGTGATTCTCCTGTTTTCAGCCCCCCAAGTGCTGGGATTACGGGGGTGCACCACCACTCCCAGTCGCAATTGCTGTCCCAGCGCACTCCGGGGACGGGGCCAGCAGGGCATACCAGGGATTGAACCCCGGTCTGCTGAGCTATCTGGCCAGCCCTAAAAAGGGTTATTTTTAATAAGGTTCTAGTATTTTTTAAACTTCATTAACAGTAATAGTGAACATTTTAAAAAGTAATCTCTTGCTGTTTGGTCAGTTTATATCTTTTGAAAGAAAATGTATAAATTTATTAGAAAATTTGCTGTACTCAAAAAATGTTTAAGGGAGATAAGATGGCTCAGTGGAATAAGTGCTTCCCTGGCAAGTGCAAGGGCCTGAGTTCAATCCCCGGTTCTG
>NW_004524662.1:4556512-4559260 GCF_000260255.1 Octodon degus | reverse complement strand
GTTCTGCTCCTGAATCAGCTGGGTGGGTCTTGCCTCTAGCCTCTTTGCAGAGAGTTCTGCTGAAGGGTTCCTCGCTGGGCCTGCACTCTGGGTCGATTGAAGATCTGCGGGCCCTGGGCTCTGGGTCTATTCAGGATCCGGCGGGCCCCGGGTCGTCTCACTCACATGCCGGGCCTGTGGTCTGGGTCTATTCTGGTCAAATGTTTTAATGTGTTTTTTATACCAGTACATAAGCTTAACATTTGTACATTTACTGTTTAAAGTTTCCTTTGCCAGTCACTTCTTAGTGCACTTGTCCCGGCATTCCTTTTTCCTCCTATTGCTAAAAAAGAACTCTTCAAAGCCTTGGTTTATGCTGCACATATTTTCTCCATTTTAAAATTTGCTTTTTACTTTTATATAATATTATCTGAGGAACAGAAGTTTCAGTTTTTAGGGTTGGAGGTGTAGGTCTGGTAGAATGCTTGCTGGAAGCCTGTGAGGACTATATCCAGATGGCTTCCATTTCTAATGCAGCCAAGCCTGAGAGCTTTCTCGGTTTTGCTCATGATACAATAGTCTCCTATATTTTTTGTACTTGTTTTTGGTTTTGTTAACTTATTTTTGTGGTGTTGAGTGCCGATCTAGGTATTTGGAAAATGGTGGGCAAGTGCTTTGCTGCTGAGCTGTATTACAGCAGTTTTATTTTTTGACTTTTTTTTTAAACCCAGCTGAAATTTATTTTGCTGTGTATTATATAGGGCCAAAAGGGAAGATTTTTTTTTTCCTAGAGTTGATCAAGTATTCCCATCTAACTTCCAGTTTCTAAATGAATTTATCATTTATAAAAATACTAATTATTAGGCAAGCTCTAAAGATAGCTTCTAAGCTGACATGGTGGTGCATACCTGTAATCCCAGCACTCAGGAGGCAGAGGCAGGTGGATTGTTGCAAGTTTGAGACTAGCCTGGTGTACAAAATGAGCTCATGGCCAGTCTGAACAGCATAAGCATAGCGAGACCATGTCTCCAAAAGACAAATATAAAAAATAAAAAAAGATTCTAAAAAGAATGAGTATATTTTCAGATATTTTAAACTGCCTTTGTTTTTGACAGTTTCATTATTTTTCTTGCCGTCTCCTACTAGTAATTAATGAATACCATATGTCAGCATCATATTTTTCTCAGTTGATGTTGACTGTCTTTGGTAGAATGTTGCAGATCCAGCAGTCAGGTTATCTGAGCCCTAACTTCCTTATGTAGCCCGGCCATGATGAAGGGGCAGCTGATATGCACACACTGTCAGCATGCCGAGGCCTTCATACTTTTTAGGAACTTTAAGTACTGAAAAACAAATTCTTAGAACGGGATTACCAGTAGATAAGGAATTAACGTTTTCTACCTATTGATCATGAATTTTTCACAGATTTTATTTTTGGCAGAACCAGGGATTGAACTCAGGCCCTTGCGCTTGCCAGGGAAGCACTTATTTTACTGAGCCATCTCCCCGGCCCCCGCAGATTTTTTTTTTTCCATAATTTTATTGAGAAATAAATAGCAATGAGACAGTTTCAAATCAAATTGGTAGGACAGTTCCAATAATTAACATATTGCATACTGCCTTCCTAGTGGTTGTTGTACAAGAGGCAGACATGATATCCTATTTACAAACACAATTAGAACAAATCCCTCTATTCCTTGAATTAAGAAAATGTAACTATATATCTATCCTAATCATTTTGAATACACAGAAACAAAATGGTCATTCATCTATGTCCCCTTTTCCTGTTTAGTTCACTCCACAGATTTTTTTTTGCCATAATTTTATTGATAAACAAATAGCAATGAGACAGTTTCAAATCAAATCGGTAACTCCACAGATTTTTATATGCTTTCCAAAATCTTGTTTTCTTTTTGTTCATAGTCATAATTTGCATAATTTAATTCAGATTAGACAGCTGTGATTTGAAGAATTGGACAGCTTTGGTTTTTCATTTTTATTAAATGTTCTCAAGAGGTACCATAATCATTCTTTGGGGAGAAAAAAATACATATACACACACACACACACACACACACACACACACATTACATATGGGGGTTGGAACAGGGTCTCACTTTACAGTTCAGGCTGGCCTTGAGCTCACTTTGCAACCCAGACTGGTCTCAAACTTGCAGTGATGCTCCTGCCTCAGCCTCCCGAGTACTGGGATTACAGGCATGTGCTATTACATCTGGCATAAAATAAATAATTTTTGCTGAAACAGTTCTCCTTATTCATTATTGCATTGATGGTATCTTTTGCTTCCTGTCTCTTAAGAACACAGCTGTTTTCTAAAGAATGCGTTTTACTTGTTCTGTCTCTCTTTTTTTTTTTGCGGAACCGGGGATTGAACTCAGGCCCTTGCACTTGCCAGGGAAGCTCTTATTCCACTGAGCCATCTCTCCAGCCCCTGTTCTTTCTCTTGAGTCCTTTCCTTTCATTGACTGCCTTTTTTTGTCGGGGGAGACAAAGTCTCACTATGTTTCCCAGGCTGGTCTTAATCTTACCATATGGCTCAGGCTGGCTTGGAACTCAGGGTAGTCCTCCTGCCTCAGCTTCCCAAGCGCTGGTATCACAGATGTGTACCATCATGCCCAGCCATGTCCATAGGTCTATGGACATGACTTGACAAATATTTTTGTCATTCCATTTTTGTATATTCCAATGTACTGTTGTATACTGTATTGTCATTCTATTCCTTAAGCTTTTATATTTTATATATCCATA
>NW_004524662.1:4541754-4556412 GCF_000260255.1 Octodon degus | reverse complement strand
TTATAGGGCTCAGACATGCAGATTCATTTTATTTCTTAGGTAAATAAGAATAAAAATCATATGATAAATTATTCTGTCTTATGATACTATTTCTTTTTAATCTTCCTTTCCTAGTTAGCATATTATTACCAGAGGAAAGGTTGGAAGACCTGTTTGATATGTGCAGACACATTCAGAGCAGGTACTGTGTTGAAATTTGAAATTTGCTTTCTATAATCTTTATTTTCAAGTTGGAGGATTCATTAACTTTTTATCTCTTAGGGGCTTTTGACCAGTTGAAACAGAATGCTACCAAAGCAAGAATTCCATTCTATGGGAGGTAGGTTACTCTTTTTTCTTTTGTTACTCACATGCTTCATCTTGTGTGCTTGTATTTTGTATGTGTTTAGCCTTTTTTTCCCCCTTGTATTGGGAATTAAATTCAGTTTTTTGTGCTTGTTGGGCAAGCACTGTACCACATTGAGTTAACACACCCAGCCCTTTTTTTTCTTTTGCAATGGGCTGGCTAAATTACATAGGCTAACCTCAATTTAGACTCCTCCTGCCTCACCCTTCCAAATGTTGCTAGGATTGCAGGTTTGTGTCACCTTGCCCTATTTAACTTGTTTAATCTAACTTTTCAAAATTTCATGTTATATGGGTACATTTTAACTTCTATTTTTTGGGTATAATCCTGTATGCAGCAAAATAGGAGTATAATGAACATTGTTTATTACATTAACGTGACCTTACTGACCCAGCCTGGTAGATCAAAGCAGACATTGTGTAATTGATGACTTTGCCTATACTTATCCTGTGGGGTATGCTTTCCTACTTCCTTCTACCTCCTTATTCCTGTTTCCTTTAAGACCTGTCTGAAGCATTCCATCACTGAACACAATCAGGGAGCAGAGAATGAAACTCTTTAGAGTGTCACATAAAAACACAAAGTGGAGCCAGCAAGATAGATCAGCGGACTAAGCACCTACTTAGGCAAGTGCAGGGACTTGCCTTCTATCCCTGGCACCACATGCCATGCCGGCCCTGCTCGGGACATGATGAGCCAGCTACCTAGACTGGGTGTGGTGGCGCCTGCCTGTAATCCCAGCACTGGGGAGACTGAAAACAGGAGGATCACTATGAGTCTGAGCTGCGTGGTGAGACCTTGTACCAAATACATAAACAAAAAAAATCACATAGTGTATCACCGTGAAATATTTGCATTTGAGGGCTGGAAACATAGCTCAGTGCATAGCACCTGCTTGGCAAGTGTGTATATATATTTGCATTTGATCATCCTAAAATGATTTGTAATCCCAAATTATCTCAAATTGAGATTTTTGATCATTGCTATCCCTTACTTTGTATATCACCGATTTGTGAAATAGTCTGTATGTGTTGCATTCATTAAATAATTCAAACTAGGTAGAATTTAGAAGGACTTGAGAAACTTCTTATATAGAAGGATTTCCACTTTTTTTTGTATTCTCTTATTTACTCCTTTTCCCTCTTTCTTTCTCTTTCAAACCAGTAAATTCCTATTGAAGTAATGTTTATACTCTTTTTTTGATTTCTACTTTTTGATTGGCCAAAAGCTAGTGAATTCTGATGTTGTGATGCACAGCTGTAATTATAGCACTCTAGGAAGCTGGGTGAGGAAGATTGAAAAATCAAGCCCAGCCTGGGTAATTTAGCAATTTAGATCCTGTCTCAAAATAAAAAAATGAGCTGAGGATGTAGCTCAGTCAGAAGTCCTTGGGTTCTATCTCCAGTATTGTGAGAGAAAGTAAAGTCACATATGGTAACTTTCTTCATTTAAATATTAGATTATTCCTACTTGATTTTGGGTTTTTTTGGTAGTGGAGATACAAGGGGTTGAACCCAAGGCCTTTATACTGAGTGAAGTTGCCCAAGCCGGGCTAAAATTTGTGTTCATTTTGCCTCAGCCTTGTATAGCGTTGTGCCACCATGCCTAGATTGGTTCTTAATATAGAGGAAAAAAGAAAATTTTAATTAGCATCTTTCTGTTGGACAGTTCTCATGTATGTAAAATTTGCTATGAATCAGAAGAATGCAAAGTAAAATGTGACCTCATTTTTTTTATTTTCAAGTTGATGAAGATTTTTGCCAGTGATTATGAAAATGTAATGAGCTGGACATTGTGGCACATGCCTATAATCCTAGCACTCAGGAGGCTGAGGCAGGAGAAACAGTTGTGAATTTCAGACCAGCCTGGGCTACAGAGTGAGCTCAAGGCCAGTCTGAACTGCATAGGTGGACCCTGTTGCCAAAAGGGAAAAAAACAAAAAGAACAAAAGAGATAGACAGATGGATGGCTGGGTATAATGAAAAAGAAACAGGATTAAATTTCTGTGGTGAGTATTTGCCTTTTAAAAACCAAATGCCTGGGCCAGCAAGATAGCCCAGTGGACTAAGTGCCTGTTTCAGCAAGTGCAGGGACCAGGGTTCGATCCCAATCTGCATGCCGCACTGGCCCCACCCCCCCATCCTCCCACCCTCATGCTGTGCCACAATGAGTCCAAGTGTGGTGGTGCATACCTGTTATCCCAGCACAGGGTGGGGTGGGGGGTCTGAAAACAAGAGGATTGGTGTAAGTCCCAGCTGCATACTGAGACCGTGTACCAAATTCATAAATAAAAACCAAAGGCCTATGTGATCATGTCATTGACCCATATATAACTTGTAAGAAATAAGATTTATTACTTGGGGAGATTGCTCAGCAGTCTTAAGTGCCTGCCATGCAAGCACACAGACCCAAGTTCAATCACCGGTACCGCATGCATACCACCCCAGAACCCTAGGCCTGTTGCGTGGGCCACTGAAATCTGGTGTGTGATGCATGCCTATAATCCCAGCACTGGGGAGGCTGAAACAGCAGTATTACTACCTGAGCTGTGTAGTGAGACCCTGTACCAAATAAATAAGAGGGTTTTTTTTTTTTTTTTTCTGTATCAGGGTTTGAACTCAGGACCCAGTGCTTGCCAGGCAAGCACTTATTCTACTGAGCTATCTCCCCGGCCCCTAAAAGATTTTTGAAAAAAAAATTTAAAAATGAGATTCATATACTATTCATGTTGGCCATATTTTTGAATACCAAGAAATTGGAATACCTTTAACATTCAGCAGTATGCATTATTTAGTAAGTATTGCATAGCCATCTGATGGCATGCTGTACAATTTAAAAGTTAACTTTAAAAAAAATTGTTTTTGCTTTTTTGAGAAAAAGTATCACTGTGTAGTTTAGGCTGACCTTGCGCTTACTGCAATCCTACTATAACAATAAAAGTTACATTTTGTAAGAATACTCAATGGTTTAATAAAGTAGTTACAAAAGAGTGTTAAATAGAAAAGCAAATATGAAATACTTTGTAGAGAGGGAGTGTGTAGATTAGTGATAGCCAGGCCTGGACAAGGCTTGGGGTTTGATCTCCAGTACTATGTAAACAAACAGTGCTTTGTAACATGAGTTCAATTATTAAAGAAGACATAAAAAGTAACTTTAAGAAAGCAACTTAGTCAGAGAAGGCATACTACAGAATCTTACAGACTTTAGTAGTTGGAGAGGTGGATAATACATCATGCTGTTCTAAAAGTCGATTTCTGTATTTAGTACTTATGATACATTTTATTCTAAATTATAATTGATCATTTGGACTTTGAGAGTAAAGATGTAGGGTGATAATTTCCACGTTAATATATTTGGGAGTTTTACTATTATGGTTGGTAAATCATTTGTCCGTGTTATATAGCTATACAGAAATGGATCCTGTTATCATTGCTTCTGAAGGAGTAGAGAAATTCAAAAATGAAAATTTTGAAATTATTATTGTTGATACAAGTGGTCGCCACAAACAGGAAGACTCTTTGTTTGAAGAAATGCTTCAAGTTGCTAATGCTATAGTAAGTAGCTTTCCATGGAATAGCATCGTAATGATTTTAGTTAATTTAACTATAAACTCTGATTGATTTTACAGTCAGTATAAATTACTTTTTGAGGGGTTGGGAAAATGGCTCTGTAGAATAAGCGCTTCCCTGGCAAGCACGAGGGCTGGAGTTCAATCCCTGGCTCCGCAAAAAAAAAAAATAAATAAATAAATAAATAAAATAAAATAAATAAATAACTTTTTGCCTATAAGGCAGAGTATAATTATTTTGTTTCTGTTTTGTGCACCTGTATCTCTGTGATAAGGACTTAATCTCATCATTTTGGGCTCCAAATAGAAAAAAAATAGCAAAAATGTGACAAGAATTAGCGTTAATATCTGTTGAATTTCCTTTCTATAAGTTATTGAATTCAATTGGAAACAAGTGAAATTTAAAGTTTTTCCAAAATGAAGCACTTAAGCATACTGATCATTATTTAGTGTCTCTTTAAACTTGATGAAAGTGACATGGTGAGTAGCAGAGGTTTATAGATAGCCTGTGGCATGTATGAGGAAGTGAGGTGTCGCATTGGGATGATGGTAGTGATTCTTCGAGTAGTGGCTAGTGCTAATAAGATTCTTTCTTATTTATGCAGTTATTTTGACCAAGGTAAACAGATCTAAGGGAAGTACCTCAGCCTGTTTTACTAGTTTGGGCACTACTTTGTTCTGTTCTTGCCATTCCTCTGCCCAGAATGCTGTTCTTCTACATCCTTGCGTTACTTTTTATTCTTTATTCAAATCTCAGCTGAAGCATTGCCTCTCACCTCCAACAAGCATTTCCCTGAGTGTCCTGCTGAAAGACGCCTCTTATGTCTTACCTGCCATGTATCATGAAGACAAGGATTTTCTTTCTAGTTCATATTTGCAGTGCTAGAAGGACAAAGATTTTCTTACTTATTTGTCCTTGGGACCTATGTACTTAGTTCATAGTACTCCCTCAAATATTTATTGATTGAACATTTATAGTAATTTTTCCATAGCTTCTAATGATGAAATTTGTTAAAATCAGTAAAAATATGTATCCTTTTCTGTTTAAACTTTCTAGCAACCTGATAACATTGTTTATGTGATGGACGCCTCCATCGGGCAGGCTTGTGAAGCCCAGGCTAAGGCTTTTAAAGATAAAGTAGATGTAGCCTCAGTAATCGTGACAAAACTTGATGGCCATGCAAAAGGAGGTGGTGCTCTCAGTGCGTAAGTATCACTGGTGTTACTGCCCTCTCTGTTGGGATTATAGGATGTGTATCCAGTTATATGTGTCTGTTTGTGTTTCTTTTTTATCTTTTAAAATATATTCCAGTAATTGACTTAATATGGCTTATAAAGGAAGATTAAGTAGAATTTTAGAGCCTCGTGGTAGTTTTGTTTTAATTATAGTGAAAATAAATTTGAGTTTTATACCTTTGTCTGTTTAGCTTTGAAGATCTGCTAGAACTTTGTTTTCTTTTTCTGTGCAGAGTTGCTGCCACAAAAAGTCCAATTATTTTCATTGGTACAGGAGAACATATAGATGACTTTGAACCTTTCAAAACACAGCCTTTCATCAGCAAACTTCTTGGTATGTACATTGGTGGAAATATAGTCTCTGCGAAAGTTTTTAGAATGTTTAGGATTTTAATCTTGTCCACTAGCTAGTTAAAAAATCCATTTCTTTCTATGGCTTATCTTCCTCACTTGTGAAACAGGGCTGATACTTATCTGTTTTCTGTGGTGCAGTTTATGAGGTATCAGTAAGATGCATGTTCTTTGGAACAAAAGCTTTAGAGTATAGTAAAACAAAATAGATGCAGTAATAGAAGTGGTAATGACATTAACGTTCTTGTAATGTCTTAAGGTGGTGTAGTTAGCAGAAAATTTGGAGTGAAGCCCTGCACTGGAGGCCCTGCCTTGTTTCCTCCTTGCTACTATTTAATCTCTAGGTTCAGTATCCTCACCTGTAAAATGCCTGCCTTGCAATGCTGCTACATATGTGACTGTGTTTTATATTTGATAAAGCTGATCACTGTTGTTCACTTCTCTTTTTGGGGTCTTACAGGTATGGGTGACATTGAGGGACTGATCGATAAAGTCAATGAGTTGAAGTTGGATGACAATGAAGCTCTTATAGAGAAGCTGAAGCATGGTATGACAGGCATAAAGCATTTGATCTCTGAGGTCTTTCCGTCATTTTTTTCTGATAAAGCTACTATTTATTCAAGCAATAATGTGTATTATTAGTTAGCTCTTAAAATGATACTGTTTTAGATGATTTGCATTTAAATAATTTTTTCAGCAATCTTTTTTCTTTTTCTTTTTTGTATTTTAGGGAAGGGTCTACAGGGTGTTCAGGGTCTGACTACTAGATCAGACTCGGAGTGATCTGCCTGTTTATAGCCTCCGAAGAGCTGGGATACAGGCGTGCACCACCACACCCAGTCTCAATTGCCTTCTCAGTGCACCACAGGGGCGGGGCCAACACAGCAGGCTCGGGGATCAAACCCCCAGCCCCTGAGCCTGCTTGCAGGTGCTTTAATCCACTGAGCTAAGCTATTTGGCTGGCCCTAAGCAATTGTAACAGTTACAGAATTGTTTTCATTTTCTTGTTATCATATTGCCATAAGGTTAAAATTGAGGCTTTTTTTTTTTTTTTTTTGGTTCCTTAAAGAAAAACAGATGAAAAATGAGTTAGAATACTTTTAATCTGTTTTGTTAAAGATGGTATGTATTATATTTGTGTATGTAGATTGTGTTTGTATGTAAAAATATTTTTAAGAATAAAAGTTGGTGAGTTCAATCTCTGGTTCCACCAAGAAAATAAATAAATAAACAAAAAATAAAATTAGGGCCAGGGAGATAGCCCAGTAGAATAAACACTTGCCTAGCAAGCACAAGGTCCTGAGTTCAATCTCCAGTACTGCCAAAAAAAAAGAATAAAATTAAATGGACACATTTTTTCACTCCACAGGGAAGATCACTCCTATAGAGACATATGTCACTGTGATTAAGAGATCAGTTTCTTTAGTCCAGTATACTTCAGTTTGTATCTCTGATCTATTTTTTAGCTATGTAACCTTTTCTAACTACTTAGCCTTGATTTTTTCATTGTAAAAATAGATAACACTGTTTGGTATGATTGTGAAGATTACATTAGCTGATGTATATGAAATGTCCAGCACATTGTAAGCCTTCAACTTATGTTATTATTGGCCATTCCAGCTTCTCCCAAAGTGATCTTTTCCCTTAACTCTAGTGGCTCAGTACTATTCTGCCACTTTGTTCCTTCTCGCACTCCCTCCCACATACTTGCACCTCTTGAGTGCTGCCCTTCCCCTACCAGATATCATCCTAGGCCATGTTTTTCTTGAATTTCCTATTTGTGTGTTTACTAGATCATCTTTGAATGTTGCATAGAAACATTCCCCAGTCCACTAGTTCTCAGTGTCTCTGCCCCATCCCCTTCTTTCTGGCTACCAACACCTATGATAGTTTCCATCTTACTGTAATAACTTTCAATCTTTTCATACATTTTCCAGCTTCCTAAACTCTTTTCCTCTTTTTTGTTTTTAATACTGCAACAAAAAAGATCTTTCAGAAATACAGATTGGATCCTGTTGCTGCCCCTCATAAAATCCTTCAGTGGCTTTCTCTTGTCCTTAGAATATTTTGAAATGATTCTACTATCTAGCCCATATCATCCATGTCAGGTTTTGGCACTGTTGTGCTTAGCAGGGTATGTGTCAGGCATGCTAAACTTCTTTCAGTTTCTTAAATGTACAGTTGCTGTCCCAGACGAGGCCATTTTTTTTTGACTAGTCACTGCGTCACCTGCTAGTGTGGGCTCTTAGCTACACATAAGATGGAAATCATACATGGGCCAGTTTCAAGGCTAAAAAGTGTTCACTGGGTGTGGTGACACATACCTGTAATCTCAGCATTTGAGAAGTTGAGGCAGAAAGATTGCTGCAAGTTCAAGGACAACCTAGGCTACAAAGTGAATTCAAGGCCAATCTGAACTACATAGCCAGACTTTGTCTCAAAACAACAAAACAGACAAAATTTCCTTGTGGGAAGAAACAAACAGCAGAGGTGACTGTTCTGTTGGCAGTTGTTCCACAGAGTTGTACAGCCCAAAGGAAGCATTTTACTTGGAATGTCCTTAGTTACTTGTGGATTAAAAAAGAGTGAGAGAGAGAGAGACAGACAGACAGACATTTCTGGAGAGGGTCTTAAGTTTGTTGCTGCATCCTGATCACTTATCTTGGGGATTGTGTGGTGTGCTCATTTAATAAACCATTTGCACTTCTTTTTAAAGGAGTGTGGGAGTTCACCTCTATGTTAACCTCTGGCATTCTCTCTCCTTCATCACCCAGAAGGGCAGCTGCCTGCTTGTTTCCTGTCAGGCAGCTGCTCTGAGTGCTGTTAGCTCCCGTGATGCTTGCTGATGCCTTCACTCCTCCTGTACCTGCCTCCACTGTGCCCCGCCATGCTGGCTCGCTCCTTGCATGGCCTTGGTCAAGGATAATGTACTTGATATTTTATTTAGTAAGTTAGAACTTACTGATTTGTTTCCATTATACGCTATAATTAATTGTATTATTTATCATAGTTATTTGATATTGTCTTCCCAGCTTGAAAGCCAAATATAGCTGTGTTCCTCTTTTATGTTCATGATACCTAGCTCAATGTCTGGCACATAATAAGTCTTCAGTAAATAGTGAGGCAATGAATTTATCCTTCATCGCCTGATTCTTTCCCCTTTCTTCCTCTTATTTTGAGACCTCTAACATGGCTTCTAGTACGATGTCCAGGTTGTGTGGTATGAAGCCTGTGTCTTTTCTGGCACTTGGCTCTCTCTGTATGCCTCAGCATTTTTATTTTTGCTCTTAATACAGAACTCATTTATGAGGTTGCCAAGGTCCATCTAATCCTCAAATGTAGTTACTTTTTCATATTCCTTATATTTGTATGTTAACTGCTGTTTTTCTCCCTGCTCCCGCCTTCCTCTCTTTTTCCCCTCCCTCTCTCTGTCCCCCTTCCCTAGATCAAATAAGGGCTTTGAGCATGTTAGACAAATGTCCTAGCACTCAGGTACACCCCTTATCCATAGGACTTCCTCCCTTTCTAAATTTTATTTTGTGTTGGTATCTCACTAAATTGTCCAGGCTGGACTAGAATTTGTGATAGATATGCCTGCCTTGATTCAGGAATGTAGAATTATAGGTGTTAAGCTCTATCCCCTGATGTCTTTTCTATTTTTAAACTTTATTTTAGGGCTCAGTGGCAGAGTATTTGTCCTACATTCACATGACACTTGGGTTAACCTTCAGTATCAGTCAATCAAACATAAATTACACACACACACACACACACACACACATATCTTATTTAGATAATGAAATAAACTTTTTCACTTGAATTCTATGATGGTGGATTATCATAGTTCTGGACGGAGCCAGCCAGATAGCTCAGCAGATTAAAGCACCTGCTTAGGCAGGTGCAGAGACCGGGGTTCAATTCCTGGCATGTGGTGCCAACCCCATCCCCCAGGGCACAATGAGACGGTGAATGAGACTCAGCATGGTAGCATGCACCTGTAATTCCAGCACTTGGGAGGCCGAAAACAGGAGAATCACTATGAGTCCAATCTATGTAGTGAGACCCTATAGACCCTGTATGAAATACATAAAAACAAAACATAATTCTGGACTTCTGTGATCCCTTTATATAATAGTCAAATATGTATTTTAGTTTTAACACTGTCTTCCTTTTGGACAATATGAGTAATTCAGCCTAGGACCTTCACTCTGAGCTATGTCTCCAGACCTTTTTTAAAATTTTGAGACCAGGTCTTGCTAGTTGCTAAGTTGCCCAGCTTGGGTTTGAACTTCTGATCCTCCTGCCTGGACTCTCATAGTGCTGGGATTATAGGTATGGGCCACTATTCCTAGCTTCTTTTTAATTCTATATCTTCATCTGCCTGCTACATTTTTTAAAAAATATTATTCTGTTGTTTCAAATCCAAAAAACCTGAAACCAGTATCTTTTCTAAAAAATCTTTAAGAAATAGAGAATAGTCTTTATTCTTTGCTTTGTTCCTTTTCTCTTTCTCTTTTTAAAATTGAAGTTAAACTGGGCATGGTTGCACTTGGGAGTCTAAGACAGGAGGGTTTGTGAGTTCGTCTAGCCTAGTCTACATAGTGAGCTCAAGGCAGTTTGAACTACATAGTGAGACTCTATCTCAAAGAAAAAAAAAATGGTAAACAAAATGGAAGTTAATTTACGTGTAGTAAAATACCAAAATCCTAAGGAAATTTGTCCTTTTCTTTTTTTTAAATACATAGTAACCTACACCCCATTAAGTAACAGAACATTTTGTTTACTCTAGAAAGTTTGCTTGTTCCCCAGCCCAGTACTACTTCATGTTCTAGAAATTCTAGAATATGTCCCCCTCTATTCCAATTTGTATTTTTTGATTCAGCATAACTTGTTTTGAAACAGGGTCTTGATGTATAGTCCAGGCCAGCCTTGAACTTACTAAGTAGCCCATGTGCCTGAACTTGAATCCTGCCTCAGCTTTCCAAGTGCTAGGATTACAAGAGGGCACAATCAGGCCCAGTGCATAGTTTTCTGATAGTCACTGATATAGTTGCAATGTGACTATACTTTTTTCTTTTTGTTGTGGTGTACTCTTTCACCCACCAGCTATCATTTTCTGTTAGGAATGTCTAACCTATTTAAGAAACTTCAGATGATACTCTGAAATGGTTTTGCTGTTTTATATTTTCACCAACAGTATATGGGAGCTGTATTTGTTCTGTATCCTCTTTAGTCATCCTAGTAGGTAGTGTGCCTTGTTTTCAAGTTTCCTGTGTATTTGTATGTGTCTTCTCTGATAGGGTGTAGGTTGATCTGAGACAGGATCTATGTGCCTTTGCCTTCCCTGCAGCTGTCATCAGACGCGTAGTAACAACTGCTTGGTGAATACTTACTCATGGGAATATATACTCATGGGTATGCTTCAAAATGAATTCATGATAAGCAGAAACTTAGTACTGTTGAAAGGAAATGTGTATTTTCTAATGTGCCTAACTCATTTATATTGTGTTGCAGGTCAGTTTACATTGAGAGACATGTATGAGCAATTTCAAAATATCATGAAAATGGGCCCCTTCAGTCAAATCTTGGTTAGTTATATTTAAAAATTACTTTATACTTTCTTATTTATGTATTTATTAAGATTTCTAAGAACAGATACACTTACTTTAATTATTTGGGTAAAAATAGAACTTTTAACAATTAGTGTCAGTAATGCCAGTATTAATTGGGGGCATTTAAACAATTAATCTTCATCAATTAATGACTTTGTTTAAATTTGTGTTAGGGAATGATCCCTGGCTTTGGAACAGATTTTATGAGCAAAGGAAATGAACAGGAGTCAATGGCAAGACTAAAGAAATTAATGACCATAATGGATAGTATGAATGACCAAGGTAAGGTGGCAGATCACTTGGTTCAGGGGCAGTGTTATAAATATCAGCAAATTGACATTTCTCTATTTTATTGACAAGAAGGGAGAAATTTAGACAGAAGAGATTTTCAGGTAGATTTATAATAACTCTTAATTCTGTAATCATGAACTGGGAAATTTAGGCTAAAGAGATTTTTAGGTAGATTTATAGTAACTCTTAATTCTATAATCATGAACCTTTGAGTAAGAACTTTGAAGTTACTCTAAACCAGTACCTATCTAGAAGACATAGTGGCTTTCAAATATCTGAAAGCCTCATTTTTTTTTTTTTTTTTTTTTTATGCCTGAAAGGACACATATACACAAATCAAAGTAGAAGTACCACACTAACACTTTTCAGCTTAGTATGTGAAAAGAATTTCTTTTTTTTTCAATATAGATTTTTTTGGTACTAGGAATCAAAATCAGGATCTTATACTTGCTAGGCAGGTCCTGTGCCACTGAGCTGTATCCCTGGCCCCTGTGAAGAGAATTTCTGATACAACAAAACAGCAAAGATTATTTTATTTTGCACAGTGGGTCATCTCTCCTGAAGGTATTAGACTGGGATTAGCTAACCACGTATTGGGGATGTTATATACTAGAGAGAATACAGACAAAATACACATTTTGACTGAAAACCATCCTGTTCTGAGATTGTATGCAATGAAAGCCAAAAGAACTATGTCTCATATACTGAGTGATCAAAAAACTACAGGGAATTAACTGGTGGTTTTGTTATAGTTGTGGTTTTGAAACAAAGCCTTGCTGTATAGCTCAGGCTGGCATCAGGTTTCTAGTCCTCCTGCCTTATCATCCTGAATGTTGGGATTATAGAAATTTACCACCAGATTAGACCATTTTTGTGTGTGTGTGTGTGTGTGTGTGTGTGTGTGTGTGTGTGTGTGTGTATGATACTGGTATTACATTTTGGTCCTTCCCTCTGGGCTACATCCCTATCCCTCTATTTATTTATTTATTTATTTATTTATTTATTTAAAATTTTGGAACAGGATCTCAAGTTGCTGTGTTGCTCAGCTGGGCGTAAATGTGTGATCCTCCTGCCTTAGCCTCCCAGAGTGCTGAGATTACAGGAATATGCCACATGCCTGCCTTTTATGAATAAAATACTACTAGTAGTAATTATTTAATGTTAGGAAATGTAATTTTTCTGTGTGTGTTTTTTTAAAGACTCAAAAGGGACTGGGGAGATGGCTCAGTGGAATAAGTGCTTCCCTGGCAAGTGCATGGGTCTGAGTTCAATCCCCAGTTCTGCCAAAAAAAAAAAAAAAGACTCAAAATTATGCCACAGTTTAAAAATGGCCTTTTCGTTGTTTTGTTTTCATAGTAGGAATCAAACTCAGGACCTTGTGCTTGCCAGTCAGGTGCTCTGCCACTGAGCTATATCCCTGGCTAATTTTTCTGTTTTTAAAGGTGGGAAACTTCCCCGATTGTTTATGTAGACTAAATTATGCACTAAAGATTAGTAGTTAACTTAGGATAGAATTAAAGTGAGCAGCTCTATTCTTTTTTGAAATATACTATGTACTTCTGATATGTGGAGGGCATGGAAAGGGTACAATTTGAAATATAGAAATGGTGGATGGGGGTTCAAAAGTTTTCAAAATGCTCTATTTTCTTTAAACTGTAGGTAAGGTATATGTGCATTTATTGTATTTTTTTTTTTTAATTTTATTTATTTATGTGTGTGTGTGTGGCCAGCTCAGCCCACCAGGGAGCGGGGCTGGCTGGCATGTGGTGCTGGGGGATTGAACCGCGGTCCCTGTGCTTTGTTAAGTTTGTTCTAAGTAGGTGCTTTAGACCACTGAGCCATCTCACCAGTCCTGTATTTTTTTATAGTTCATGAATACTAAAATATTCTTTTGAATACATTACATGTTTAATATTTAAAAACCAGAAGCAAATATTGCAAGTGATAAAATGTTAAATCTGCATGGTGGTTTGACCATTTGTTGTATCTTTTTCTGTGTGTAAGAAATAGCTGTTAAGCTCTATGAAGTAATGTATTACCTATTTGCACATAACTGCTTTGATGATGACTAATAATTGCAAGTGAATGTAACTGCCTCCTCACCCTCAGAGCTGGACAGCACAGATGGTGCCAAGGTTTTCAGTAAGCAGCCGGGAAGAATTCAGAGAGTAGCCCGAGGGTCAGGTGTGTCAACGAGAGATGTTCAAGAACTTCTCACGCAGTACACCAAGTTTGCACAGATGGTAAAAAAGATGGGAGGCATCAAAGGGCTTTTCAAAGGTAAGACAGATAAGCTCATCCTTGATTAACAAAATGAAAAGATAGAAATTCAGAAACTAAAAATTAATCTGAAGGAGTACTGCCAGTACTAGAAAACCCACTACTGAAATTCGTGTTATAGGCAAATGCTATTGGGACTTATAATGTGTTTTGTAATGTAAATTTTCAAATTCATGATATTGAAAACAATGATTTTATGAATAGGTAATACATATTGTAGAAAATTTAGAGAATGTAAGAAAGTATGAGAAAAAGTTAGAATTTTATTCTCGGAGAATCCTGCGGACCCTGTTTAATAGCTAATACATCTGTAGCTTTCTTCCAGTAACTCATGATTACTTTGACATACTGCTAGTAGTGCAGTTATCTGTCTGTCTTTGTCTCATGTGATGCCTCTTGTTGGACAATGGCAGTGATTCATCCAGTTTCTAGGCAGTTCCATGAAGCCAGTGATTTTTGTCTGTTTTAATTAGAAACAGTTGATGCTGACTAAATTTTCTAATTCTAAGTTAATGGTCAAATGTTTTATTTATTTATTTATTTTCTTGGCAAAATCTTTTATTAGACAGTAGACAAAGTAAATGTTGTCATTGAGGGTCTTGATTGTTTTTATCTTCCTTCAAACAAGATTAAGCTTTGTTTTGAAAAAGAACATGTTTAAAAGAACATGTTTTTTTTTTTTTCCTTGAGTTTTTTCTTATTGGTACATTTTATATATTCATAGTGATAGCATTCATCATAGGGGAATTGTACCTTGCTTCAAACAATAGTTTCAAGCATTTTTTTTTAAAGATTTAAAATTTCTTTATTTAGTTCAACTTATAATACCACATTTCCAAGAAAAATGAACCTTTTGCAAAGACATTTAAATAAAATCATACCAAGATGCACAAAAATGAAATTGTCCAAAACTTCTTGTAAAGAAAAAAATCATTAAAGCATATACATAAAAATATTAGCTATGAAAGAACAAA